>NW_016107581.1:3684170-3691252 GCF_001604975.1 Cebus imitator | reverse complement strand
TATCACCACAGATTCCACAGAAATTCAAACCATCATCAGAGATTATTACAAACAACTCTATGCACACAAACTAATAAACCTGGAAGAAATGGATAAATTCCTGGACACTTGCCTCCTCCCAAGCCTAAACCAGGAAGAAGCCAAAACCCTGAATAGACCGATAACAAGATCTGAAGTTGAGGCAGCAATTAAGAGCTTACCACCCAAAAAAAGCCCAGGTCCAGATGGGTTCACAGCTAAATTTTACCAGACATACAAAGAGGAGCTGGTGCCATTCCTTCTGAAACTATTCCAAATAATCCAAAAAGAGGGAATCCTTCCCAAATCATTTTATGAGACCAACATCATCCTGATACCAAAACCCAGCAAAGACTAAACAAGAAATGAAAACTTCAGGCCAATATCCATGATGAACACAGATGCAAAAATCTTCAATAAAATACTGGATTGCAACAGCACATCAAAAAGCTTATACACCATGATCAAGTAGGATTCATCCCGGGGATGCAAGGTTGGTTCAACATACGCAAGTCTATAAACGTAATTCACCACAAAAACAGAACCAAAAACAAAAACCACGTGATTATCTCAACTGATGCAGAGAAGGCCTTTGACAAAATTCAACAGCCTTTATGCTGAAAACCCTCAATAAACTAGGTATTGATGGAACGTATCTCAAAATAATAAAAGCTATTTATAAGAAACCAACAGCCAATATCATACTGAATGGGCAAAAACTGGAAGCATTCCCTTTGAAATCTGGCACTAGACAAGGATGCCCTCTCTCACCACTCCTATTAAACATAGTATTGAAAGTTCTAGCCAGAACAATCAGGCAAGAAAAAGAAATAAAGGGTATTCAAATAGGAAAAGAGGAAGTCAAATTGTTTCTATTTGCAGATGACATGATTGTATATCTAGAAGACCCCATCATCACAGCCCAAAATCTCCTGAAACTGATAAGCAACTTCAGCAAAGTCTCAGGATACAAAATCAATGTGCAAAAATTGCAAACATTCCTATACACCAATAAGAGACTTAAAGAGAGCCAAATCAAGAATAAACTGCCATTCCCAATTGCTACAAAGAGAATAAAATACCTAGGAATACAACCAACAAGGAAAGTAAAGGACCTCTTCAACAGGAACTGCAAACTACTGCTCAATGAAATAAGAGAGGACACAAACAGATGGAGAAACATTCCATGTTCATGGTTAGGAAGAATCAATATCGTGAAAATGGCCATACTGCCCAAAGTAATTTTCAGATTCAATGCTATCCCCATCAAGCTACCAATGACCTTATTCACAGAACTGGAAAAAAGCACCTTAAACTTCATATGGAACCAAAAGAGGGCCCGCATAGCCAAGTCAATTCTAAGCAAAAAGAACAAAGCGGGGGGCATCACACTACCGTACTTCAAACTATACTACAAGGCTACAGTAATCAAAATGCATGATACTGGTACCAAAACAGAGATATAGACCAATGGAACAGAACAGAGGCCTCGGAGGCGACACAACATATCTACAACCATCCGATCTTTGACAAACCTGACAAAAACAAGCAATGGGGAAATAATTCCCTGTTTAATAAATGGTGTTGGGAAAACTGGCTAGCCATGTGCACAAAGCAAAAACTGGACCCCTTCCTGACACCTTACACTGAAATTAACTCCAGATGGATTAAAGACTTAAACATAAGACCTAACACCATAAAAACCCTAGAAGAAAATCTAGGAAAACCATTCAGAACATAGGCGTAGGCAACGACTTCATGACCAAAACACCAAAAGCATTGGCAACAAAAGCCAAAATAGACAAATTGGTCCTAATCAAACTCCACAGCTTCTGCACAGCAAAAGAAACAGTCATTACAGTGAATTGGCAACCAACAGAATGGGAAAAACATTTTTGCTGTTTACCCATCTGACAAAGGGCTGATATCCAGAATTTACAAAGAACTAAAACAGATTTACAAGAAAAAAACAAACAAGCCCATTCAAAAGTGGGCAAAGTGGGCAAAGGATATGAACAGATACTTTACAAAAGAAAAACATGTGGCCAAAAACATGAAAAAATGCTCATCATCACTGGTCATCAGAGAAATGCAAATCAAAGCTACATTGAGATACCATCTCACGTCAGTTAGAATGGCAACCATTAAAAAACCTGGAGACAACAGATGCTGGAGATGATGTGGAGAAATAGGAACACTTTTACACGTTGATGGGAGTGTAAATTAGTTCAACCATTGTGGAAGACAGTGTGGCCATTCCTCAAGGACCTAGAAATAGAAATTCCATTTGACCCAGCAATCCCATTACTGGGTATATATCCATAGGACTATAAATCGTTCTGCTATAAGGACACATGCACACAAATGTTCATTGCAGCACTGTTTACAATAGCAAAGACCTGGAACCAGCCCAAATGCCCATTGATGGTAGACTGCACAGAGAAAATGTGGCACATATACGCCATGGAATAACGCAGCTATCAAAAGCGATGGGTTTGTGCCCTTTGTAGGGACATGGATGAACCTGGAAACCATCATTCTCAGCAAACTGACACAAGAGCAGAAAATCAAACAGCACATGTCCTCACTCATAGACGGGTGTTGAATATTAGAACACATGGACACAGGGAGGGGAGCACTACACACTGGGGTCTGTTGGGGGGAAATAGGGGAGGGACAGCAGGGGATGGGTAGTTGGGGGGGGACACCATGGGGAGAAATGCCAGATATAGGTGAAGGGGAGGAAGGCAGCAAATCACACTGCCACGTGTGTACTTATGTAACCATCTTGCATGTTCTTTACATGTACGCCAAAACCTAAAATGCAATAAAAACAAAATGATGATAGCTAAAATAGTCAAGGAATACACATTACAAGATAATGTAAATTTTGGCATTGAAAACATAAAATTGAAGGGGGAATAAAGTGTAGAGTTATAAGCAATCAGAATTAAGCTGTTACAAGTTTGAAATAGGCTGTTACAAATGTAAGATATTCTATGTAAGTATCATGATATTCAAAAGAAAAATAAAAGATTCAAAATATACCACCATAGGAAATAGAAAATCATTAAGTCATAAAGGAAGATGGCAAGAATGGAAAAAACTGTGTGTACAAAACAGCCAGAAAATAATTAACAAAATGGCAGCAGAAAGTTTTTACCTATCTACAATTACCTTGACTGGAAATGGATTAAATTCACCAATAAAAAGACATCATGTGAATGCATGAATTAAAAAAAATAAAAATCAAGCTATATGCTGTTTACAAGAAACTTCATTTTTAAGGATGCAAGGAAACTGGAAACAAACTGCAAAACACACTTCAGGACATTATCCAAGAGAACTTCCCCAACCTAGCAAAATAAGCCAATATGTGTATTCAAAAACTACAGAGAACAAAGATGGATCCATAAGAAGATCAACCACAAGACACGTAATCATCAGATTCTCCAAGGTCAAAATGAAGGAAAAACTGTTAAGGGCAGCCAGAGAGAAAGGCCAGGTCACCTACAAACAGAAGCCCATCAGACTAACAACAGCTCTTTCTGCAGAAACTCTACAAGCCAGAAAAGACTGGGGGCCAATAATCAACATTCTTAAAGAAAAGAATTTTCAACCCAGAATTTCACGTCCAGCCAAACTAAGCTTCACAAGCAAAGGAGAAATAAAATCTTTTACAGACAAGCAAATGCAGAGGGATTTTATTACCAACAGGCCTGCACTGCAAGAGTTCCTGAAAGATGCACTAAATATGGAAAGGAAAAAACTGGTAACAGTCACTGTGAAAAACACTAAAATATAAAGACCAGTGACACTATGAGGAACCTGCATCAAGTAGTATGCAAAATAACCAGCTAGCATCATGATGACAGGATCAAATTCACACATAATAATATTAACCTTAAATGTAAATGGGCTAAATGCCCCAATTAAAAGACACAGACAAAATTAGATAAGGATCAGTGTGCCGTATTTAGGAGACCCATCTTACGTGCAAAGACACACACAGGCTCAAAATAAAGGGATGGAGGAAAATTAAACAAGCAAATGGAAAGCAAAAAAAAAAAAAAAGAAAAAGCAAGGGTTGCAATCATAGTCTCTGACCAAACAGACATTAAACCAACAAAGATCACAAAAGGCAAAGAAGGGCATTACATAATGGTAAAGAGAACAATTCAACAAGAACTAACTATTCTAAATACATACGTGCCCAATATAGGAGCACCCAGATTCACAAAACAAGTTCTTAGAGACTTACAAAGGGCCTTAGACTCCACACGATAATAATGGGAGACTTTAACACCCCACTGTTAGAAATTAGCAAGGATATTCAGCTTTAGGAACACTCCACTGTTAGAAATTAACAAGGATTTAACTCAGCTCTGGATCAAGTGGACCTTGTAGACATCTACAGAACTCTCTACCCCAAATCAACAGAATGTACATTCTTCACAGTGTCACATGGCACTTATTCTAAAATCAACCACATAATTGGAAGTAAAACACTCCTCAGTAAATGCAAAAGAACTGAAATCATAACAAATAGTCTCTCACACCACAGTGCAATCAAATTAGAACTCAGGATTAAGAAACTCGAAAACCCGGCTGGCCTCAGTGGTGTCAGCTCAGCCCTGGCCGCCGCCGCGCGAGGAAATGGCCGAGGAGCCGGAGCCACAGGGTTTGGAAATCCATTGTCTCTAGGTTGCTGAGATTGACTTCTTGCTCAATTGAAACATTCATTCAATGGAGACAAAGAGAACTAATGCTTTGTGCTGATTCATATTTGAATCAAAGCATTGGGGAGTCTGCATGTCTTGTTTGTGGAAAGAACCAGTGACACCACCAGTGAGCTTCCTAAAAGTTCTGAAGTTAATAGGACTATACATTTTCTTTTGAACTTTTATAATAAATATTTGCTCTACTTCTGAAGCCCAGGGTTGTTGGAGGGGTGAGTGACAAGTCTTACAAGTGGCCTTATTCCAACTCCAGAGATTCTCCAACGGAACTTTGAGATTATCTTATATGTAATCGAAAGTGGCAGGAAGCATGCCAACTCAATCCCTCTTGATGTACATGGATTGGCCAGAAGTGATTGGCAGCTCTCTTCACAGCCAAATGGAGATGGGTGATGCCTTGTCAATGAAAGGGGCCACTGTTGTTCCATTCAGAGCGACGCAAGAAAGAAATGTCATCCAAATAGAGGGGCACATGGCCTTGGATTGCATGTTCTGCAGCCAGACCTTCACACATTCAGAAGACCTTAATAAACATGTCTTAATGTGAACCAGCCATTCTTCAGGTTGAAGCAGAGTATCTTAGTCCTCTTGATCAAAGTCAAGTGTGGGCAGAACCTCCCAAGGAAAAGAATTGCAAGGAAAATGAAGAATTCAGCTGTGATGTGTGTGGACAGACATTCAGTGTCGCTTTTGATGTTGAGATCCACATGAGGACACAAGGATTCTTTCACTTACGGGTGTAGCATGTGTGGCAGAAGATTCAAGGGGGCTTGGTTTCTTAAAAGCCATATGCAGACACACAAGGGCAAACTGGGGGCCAGGAGCAAACTGCAGCAAGGCTTGGAGAGTCCAGCAGCCATCAGCGAGGTTGTCCAGGACCATGCGGCCAAGAGGATCTCCTATCCTTACAAAATCTGCATGGTTTGTGGCTTCCTATTTCCAAATGAAGCAACTCTAATTGAGCACAACAAGGTGCACAGCAAAAAACCTGCTTCCGGTCCCAGCAGCACACAGACTGACTCTCCGCCAGAGGGAATGTCATCTTCGAGGCAAGAGTTTCTGCAGTTTTTAAACTTAAGACCAAAATCTCGCCCGGTAACCGGGAAGAAGCTTGTCAACTGCGTATCTCAGCTCGATCCGTTCACCACCTTCCAGGCTTGGCAGCTGGCTACCAAGGGAAAAGTGGCCATTTGCCAAGAAGAAGTGAAGGAATTGGGGCAGGAAGGAAGCACCAACAATGATGAGTCGAGTTCCTAAAAGGAGGTTGGAGAAATTTGGGGCACCAATAAGAGCAACTCGGAAGGTTCTGGAAAGGCCAAAACAAGTAAGGGCAGTTGTACAGGCTTTTTGCAAGATAAAGAGACGTGTAGACCCTCCAACAGGGAGGTGCCTTCTGTGGATGTGGATTTCAAGATACCCAGCAGCAAAGAGAAGCCCACCCACTGCTCCGAATGTGGCAAAGCTTTCAGAACCTACCACCAGCTGGTCTTGCACTCCAAGGTCCACAAGAAGGAGCGGAGGGCCGGTGCCAAGTGGCCCACCATGTCCGTGGACGGGAGGCAGCCAGGGACATGCTCTCCTGACCTCGCCACCCCAGTGGATGAAAATGGAGCTGTGGGTCGAGGGGAAGGCTGTTCTGAAGATGGATCTGAGGATGGGTTTCCCGAAGGAATCCATCTGGATAAAAATGATGATGGAGGAAAAATAAACCATCTTACATCTTCAAGAGAGTGTAGTTATTGTGGAAAGTTTTTCCGTTCAAATTATTACCTCAATATTCATCTCAGAACGCATACAGGTGAAGAATCATACAAATGTGAATTTTGTGACTACGCTGCAGCCCAGAAGACATCTCTGAGGTATCACTTGGAGAGACACCACAAGGAAAAACAAGCGGATGTTGCTGCCAAAGCCAAGAGCCATGGGAAAAATCAGGACCCTGAAGATGCACTATTAACTGCCGACAGTGTGCAAACCAAAAATTCAAAAAGATTTTTCGATGGTGCCAAGGATGTAACAGGCAGCCCACCTGCAAAGCAGCTGAAGAAGACACCTTCGCTTTTCTGGGAAGCACTGTCCTCTCACCAGCACACAAATCCTTTCACCAGGATTTCCATAAAAATACAGCTGATGACAGTGCTGATAAAGTGAATAGAAACCCTACCCCTGCTTACCTGGACCTACTAAGAAAGAGATCAGGGCCGGGCTTGGTGGCTCACGCCTGTAATCTCAGCACTTTGGGAGGCCGAGGCGGGTGGATCACGAGGTCAAGAGATCGAGACCATCCTGGTCAACATGGTGAAACCCCGTCTCTACTAAAACTAC
>NW_016107581.1:3622846-3683947 GCF_001604975.1 Cebus imitator | reverse complement strand
TGGCAGTGCCACCCGTAACCTTGACGTTAGCCCCAAAGAGAAGCCAGTGGAGGGCACAGCTGACGGCAGACACAGGCCAAGTGTGGACTGTCATGAAAAACCTTTAAACTTATCCCTGGGGGCATTTCACAATTGCCTGGCAATTTCTTCGAGTAAAAGTTTGATTCCAAGTATCACCTGTCCGTTTTGTACCTTCAAGACATTTTATCCAGAAGTTTTAATGATGCACCAGAGACTGGAACATAAATACAATCCTGACATTCATAAAAACTGTCGGAACAAGTCCTTGCTCTGAAGTCAGCACACCGGATGCCCACCAGAGCTGCTGGGGAAAGACGTGCCTCCCCTGTCTAGTTTCTGTAAACCCAAGCCCAAGTCTGCTTTCCCAGCGCAGTCCAAATCCCTGCCATCTGCGAAGGGGAAGCAGAGCCCCCCTGGGCCCAGCAAGGCCCCTCCGACTTCAGGGATAGACTCTAGCCCGTTAGCCCCAAGTAACCTGAAGTCCCGCAGGCCACAGCAGAATGTTGGGGTCCCCGGAGCTGCTGCCAGACAACAGCAGTCTGAGCTGTTTCCTAAAACCAGTGTTTCCCCTGCACAGGAGGAGACTGAAAGACCCAAGACAAAGTTGAAACCCCTCCCTGTAGCTCCTTCTCAGCCCGCCTTTGGCGGCGGCAGCATCAATGGTTCCATTGACTACCTTCCCAAGAATGACAGCCCATGGGCACCTCCAGGGAGAGACTATTTCTGTAATCGGAGTGCCAGCAACACTGCCGCTGACTTCAGAGATCCCCTTCCAAAAAGACTGAAGTCCACCGTGGTTGCCCTTGACGTCGACCACCAGCCTGGGGCCAATTACAGAAGTGGCTATGACCTTCCCAAATACCACCGGGTCAGAGGTACCATGTCCCTGTTGCCGCAGGACTGCGTATACCCGTCGTCGGCGCTGCCCCCCAAACCCAGGTTCCTGAGCTCCAGCGAGGTCGAGTCTGCAAACGTGCTGACTGTTCAGAAGCCTTATGGTGGCTCCGGGCGCTACACTTGCAGACCTGCTAGTAGTCCAGCCTCCAGCTGGATGTTAGAAGGAAAAAGGCCTGTGTCATATCAACACTTATCTAACAATACGGTACAAAAGAGAAACTATGAGAATTTTATTGGGAACGCACATTACCGTCCAAATGATGAAAAAACTTGATTCACTAATTTGGGGGATAAAAGGTCTTGGTGCACATCAGGGCTTACTCTCCATGAAATTGAATTGTCGTTAATCCTTTGAGAAGTGAATGGTGAAAGCTACTGAAATAAGCTGTGATTGTGCTGTACGTAGCACATACAAGGAATCTGCAAGGAACGCTACAATTTTGTAAAGTTGTTCAGTTAACTTTTGTACCAAATAGCAATAAAATCTAGTTGGAACAGTTGGAGCCTACATACATGGGGACTGGAAAGCTCTATTTTGTCCCTGAATAATATTTTTTTAAGAATCGACCAAATAAGAAGTGGAATTTTCGCATACTTGAGCACTGCTGAAAAATTATTTGGGTTGGGGGGGGGGAAGTGTATATAACGCTTTCACCTCAGGTAAAAATCTGTAAATATCTAAGTTGTAAACCTGCTTGTTCAAATACTGTGTGTATTCCTTTTCACTAATACAGTTCATCACTTGGAGCAGTTTCTGCTATTATGCTCTTTCATTTAAAATGTATGTTTTTTTTTTAAACTCTCAATGATTTTGTATTATGTTGAATGCTCTGAAACCTATTGTTGTCTTAAAATTGTTAATGGAAGTATTGACCCTCTATGAATATGTGCTGCAGATAAGGAGGTCAGCCATTCTGAATTATTGCAAGTTTCAGCATGTCAGCTGGGGACGGCACCTTCTTCCTTGCCTCTCCAGATTGTCCTGGAACCTCCAGATCCTTGACTGAGGGGGTTGGGATGGCTTACAGGATTTTTAAGTGAGTCTGTCTACAGAGAAGCGTTTTCTCTGTAGTGGAGAGCCACACATCGTGTAAACATAAGAAACTGTATGTGTAGTTACTTAAATTTGTTTCTATCAAACCATTTTTGTTGGAAAATTCAGTGTTTGGGGATATTTGCCTAAATTAGCATATAAAAACATAAATGCTAAATTATACATGTGGATTGCAGATTTTGGAAACAGTTTTAAGGGAAAGTTTTGGGGAACGTTTTACGTTTGTATGTGGTAGTCTTAGTGTGTCTGGCATTTGGGTGAGCTGTGGACAGACACTAGAGTTGATTATAGACACATTGATTCTGAAGAAGGAACTGCTGGCTGAGCCTCCTGGGAGTCCAGAAAGAGAAAATCTGTTTCTGGACCTCAGTTACCTTCCCATTTTTGGTTGCTTGGAAGCAGTCACATTTTTCTCAATGCACATGCAATTTGGGTTTTAGAGAAGATGGTCACCAGCTGGCTTCCTAGATATTTTAAATTTTTGTTCTTTAATGTGCTGGCCATGGTTGAGTTTATTAGTACATGGGCTTAGCGACCACAAAAGACTTTATTAAGAAACTGTTTCAAAAATAAGTTTGCATTGTTCATTTTTCTGGCCTTCCTCTTCTCCATAGAGCAAGGGTAAAGTTCTAGAAGAATCTTTTTTTTTTTTTAATTATGCAACATAAGGTGTCCTTGATAGGAATCTTAGCTCCTGTGTTACAACAGAGAACTAATTTGAGATCAGTCTGCTGACATTGCAATGAAGTGCTTTGTATCAGGAAAATGTACACTATTGACCTTTTTTCCTGTTCACAAGCTGAGCCATATGTACATAATCTAGATTTTGTTTTCATAGTTTTGCACTTTTATAGCCTATTTTTGAAGATTAACACATTTGCAAGATGACTGACTCAATCTCTGCCTAATCCAATGAGTGTGACAGAGAGCTTGCTGTGACTAGAAACATAAATCTTAAAAGGGGGTTTGTGATAATAGAGGGCTGGAATTTAAACCTGCATTTAAAAAAAAAGAATCACCAAATCTGTTTGAAAACAAGTCAGTTTGTGTCATGCTGGAATTTTTTGGGCTTTCAAATTTGTCTTTTTAACCATATTTTTGAATGTATAAAAATACCAATTATTTTCCTACAGCCCTTTGTACTTCAAAATATGTTTTTGTGTACATCAGTATTAACTATTGGTATACTACTGGTTTTATATGTGTTTTTTTTTTTCTTTGAGACAACAGTACATATAATAGAGGTACAATTTGTGGGATTTTTATGTATTTATTTCATTCCAGTTTGATTTATTTTAATTGTTGATACTTAAGTTGTCAAACAGTAGACATTACTTGTTTTATTTATGATATATTTCAGCTTAAAGTTATGATATGTGGAAGTGTAAATATAGATTTGGTGTTTTGAAAAAAAAAAAAAAAGAAGAAAGAAACTCACTCAAAACCACACAATTTCATGGCAATTGAACAACTTGCTCCTGAATGACTTCTGGGTAAATAACGAAATTAAGGGAGAAATTAAGAAGTTCCTTGAAACTATTGAGAACAAAAAGACAATATACCAGCGTCTCTGGGACACAGCTACAGCAGTGTTAAGAAGGAAATTTACAGCACTAAATGCTCATATCAGAAAGCTAGAAATATCTCAAATAGACACCCTAATATCACAATTAAAAGAGCTAGAGAGGCAAGAGAAAACTAATCCAAAAGCAAGCAGAAGAAATAATAAGATCAGAGAAGAATTGAAGGAGATAGAGACACAAAAAGCCTTCAAAAAAATCAATGAATTCAGGAGCTGGTGTTTTGAAAACATCAACAAAATGAATAGACCAGTAGCAAGACTAATAAAGAAGAGAGAAAAGAATCTAATAGACAGAATAAAAAATGATAAAGGGGATATTACCACTGACCCCACAGAAATACAAACTACCATAAGAGAATACTATAAACACCACTATGCAAATAAACTGGAAAATCTAGAAGAAATAGATACATTCCTGGATGCATACACCATACCAAGACAAAACCAGGAAGAAGTTGAATCCCTAACTAGACCCAAACAAGCTCTGAAATAGAGGCAATAATTAATAGCCTATCAACGAAAAAAAGCCCAGGACCAGACAGATTCACAGCTGAATTCTACCAGAAATACAAAGAGGAGCTGATACCATTTCTTCTGAAACTATTCCAAACAATTAGAAGAAGAGACTTCTCCCTAACTCCTTTTAGGAAGCCAGTGTCATCCTGATACCAAAACTGGAAGAAGACACAACAAAAAGAGAAAACTTCAGACCAATATCCCTGGTGAACATTGATGTGAAAATCCTCAATAAAATTCTGGCAAAAGGAATCCAGCAGCACATTTAAAAATGTATCTACCGTGATCAAGTCAGCATGGTCATTTTCACAATATTGATTCTATCCATCCATGAGCAAGGGTTGTGTTTCATTTGTTTCTGTCACCTATAATTTCTTTCAGCAGACTTTTGTAGTTTCTTCTAAATTCTTAAATAAATTTAACATGGCTATTTTAAATCATTGTCAGTGTCAACATTTGTAATATCTTTACATTTATTTCTATTGATTAGTTTTCTCCAGGTTATGTGTCACATTTTCCTGCTTCTCAAATGTCTAGAAATTTTGTTGAGGTTCTAGATTTTTATTTTATCTTTAGAAAGTCTTAAGTTTTGCATTACTATCCAATTAATTTACTGATAGATTATTTTGATCCTACTTAGGCTTAATTATAGATTTTGGTAGGTTGGGTTCAGAGTAATTCTTACTGTGACACTTTTTCTTTCTTTCTTTCTTTCTTTGTTTCTTTCTTTCTTTCTTTCTTTTTCTTTTTCTTTTTTTTTTTAATTGAGATGGAGTCTCTCTCTGTCATCCAAGCTGGAGTGCAGTGGTGTGATCTCAGCTCATTGCAACCTCTGCCTCCCGGGTTCAAGTGATTCTCCTGCCTCAGCCTTCCGAGTCACTGAGGTTACAGGTGCCCATCACCACCCCCAGCTAATTTTTTGTATTTTTTAGTAGAGATGAGGTTTCACCATGTTGGCCAGGCTGGTCTTGAACTCCTGACCTCAGGTGATCCACCCACCTTGGCTTCTCAAAGTTCTGGGACTACAGGTGTGATCCACCATGCCCAGCCAATCCTGACTGTTTCTAAGGCTTGGTCTTTCTGTGGTCTCAGGTGAATTCCCAAATTTCACTCTGGCTAGGTGAACTTGAGTCTGTTAGTACAGTGAATTCTCTAGAATCACACTGCTGAGTTTACACATCCCAGTGGCCACTCTCTGCCAGACCTCATGGAATCTTGCCTTATATGAACACATGTTAGTATTCAGCCAGAGACTCAAGGCAGGCCCAGTGCAGATTTCTGGAGCTCTTTCTCTAAACATTCCCTCTCCTTCACTGCCCTGATCCACAAATTCCAGCTGCCTCAGCAGTCCCCATCTACAACCTTTGTTTTCTACCTCTCATAAGACCATTGCTGTCTCTTTGGGCTCCACAATCAGACACTGCAGTTTTGTAAGGACCTTCATGCAGAAACCCTCAATGAATACGGAGCTCACCTCATGTGTTTCCTCTGTCAGTGATCCCAGCACTATGCTATGCATTGTGCAAAGACTGAAAACACATGTTGCATGCAGTTTTTCTAGTTTTATAATATTTGAAGGGTAAGTCTGATATATCTTATTCTATCGTGGCCAGAATTGCAAACCTAGGTCCAAACCATAGTTACAAAATAAGATGTAATAAGAGCTTAAGGCCAAAGACCAAGAATAAAAATAGTTATTACTATTATGTTTCACAATGACAAAATTCTATAAAGCACTATATTCCAAAGATGAGAAAACTGAGACTTGGAGAGGTTTAGGTAAAGTCAGTTAAACAGTCAATGACCTAGACATGATTTGAACAAAGACAAGTCATAAGAGTCTACATTTTTTTCTACTTACCAAAATGCTTAAAGTAATTAAAGCACACTTTTTTTTTGGTCAATTGAGAATTGAACTGGCTTAGAAAGACTGATGAACTTTGGGTTGGTGAACAGATTCCAAGAGCAGAGCACTTCCTTGGTAAAGAGAACGGAATGTGGTGGGAAGTATTCGAGGGCCAAACTAAAGGTAAGGCTTTGTGTGGAGACGAAGTTGAATAGCTTGGGTGAAGTACAGCAAGACTTTCCAGATTGCAGTTTATTATAACATTCTAGCAACTGATTTTTTTTTTTTCAATTTACTGGCAACTACATAATTATATACACTTTCACAGAAGCTTCCTTTTCTGTGTTTATAGTTTCATGAATACTGAAATCTTTGCGAGTCCTATTTAAACAAATGATTAAAGAATTTGAAAAAGAAAAAAAAGGGAATTTTGCCTGTTTTTCTCTATTCGTGTCTAGTTGCTTTTCATAATAATGTAAATAATTTCTTCAAGCCTATTCAAATATCAAAAAGTCTTGAGTTGCTGAAATTCCCTTTCTATGATCATAGGAGATAGCTTGCCCCTTCGAATTTAGCTAAAATTTTATCTTCAAAGTCTTCCTTTCAGCTCATGACCTCCTCATCCATAGGATCATAATCTATTTAGAACAATTGGTTGAACAATCTTTCTGCTGCAGACTGGGTCAGACTCACCTTTCCAATTCTAACTTTTGAAGAGAGTTTATTCTTCAGCTGTACAGAATTGCTTTCTTTGTATGAAAACTAATTTTAAAGAAAACTATTTGTTTGGTTTTAAAATCTTGAAATTTCTTTAAAGATTTACAGGACGGCTTTGGTTTTACTATATAACATTTATAATTTGACTGCTTTAGAGCCATACTACTTGATGTCTAATTTTCTTAATACCAAAGTCAGCTACCAAAGTCTCAGCACTTCTGTGTATCAGGTACTGTGACCTCTGCAAGAATGACCTCATTTGATGAGGTAGGTTCTATTGTTATTATTTTCATTTCACAGATGAAAAAAATCTGAGGTTTGCAACATTTGAGTAACTCGTTTAAGAATACCCAGCAGCAAATTGCTTCACCAAATTGAAGAGTTGAACTCAAAAGTTCAAATACTTGAAGACAAAACCTAGTCCCCAAGCATACATAGAGACACAAAAGTAATTTTCTTTTTTCTTTTTTTTTGAGACAGAGTTTCGCTCTTGTTACCGAGGCTGGAGAGCAATGGCACGACCGCGGCTCACCACAACCTCAGCCTCCTGGGTTCAGGCAATTCTCCTGCCTCAGCCTCCTGAGTAGTTGGGATTACAGGCACGCGCCACCATGCCCAGCTAATTTTTTTTTGTATTTTTAGTAGAGACGGGGTTTCACCACGTTGACCAGGATGGTCTCGATCTCTTGACCTTGTGATCCACCCGCCTTGGCCTCCCAAAGTGCTGGGATTACAGACGTGGGCCACCACACCTGGCCCCTTTCTAAGACTCTATAAGAACAAAGAGCTTTAGAATCGGACAAAGTTAAGTTCATATTATGGGTCTCTCATTTTCTAGCTAGAGGATTTTGGAAAAATTATTTATTCTTTGTTACCCTGTTTATCTTCACAATTCAGTGAGCTTACCTCTTAGTGAGCTTAGGATGATTGCATAAGATAGTATCAAGAAAGCAATAATAGTAGATACTGTGATTTATTATTATTTATGATTTTTTATTATTATTGTTATTCTAATGGACTTTCATCTTTACTCAAACTTAAGATTCAGATTTCCTTGAAACATGGTCCCCCATTTACTAGTTCCATGAACTTAGGCGTATTAAACTTTCTAGGCCTGTTTCCTCTTCTACAAAGGTGATAATAATAATTATCTACATGTGACGTTTGTGAAAACTAGGTGGGTTACATAACAGTCTCCAATATATCACTAATGTTCAATGTGGCTAGACAAAACGGTGTAGTGAACTTGTTCACAGTAAAACACACATGATGATCAAAATGCATGTGAGCTTGACTTAGAAAAAATCCATCATCTTTTAAGAATATCTGTTACTTGGATATGTCTCTATGCCCTGCCTCCAACAGACTCCAGTCTGCATCCCACCTAGAGCAGTAAAGTCTCAATGAAGAGCTGTTGCTTATCAAGGCTGCTGTGGACCCTTTCAGTTATAGAGAAAAATCCAATGAGGAAAGAGCCATTCTTCTTCCTATGCTTGGTCATTAAATTGCATGGATCTTGGGCACAACACTGTCTCAGTGCCTCAGTAACAGAAACTGGTAGAAAAGTGGAGGTACCGCAGTGCCCAAGAGGGCAGTAGCTGACAAGGATGTGGAAGAGACTGGTTCTTAGAGAATCGTCAATAGCAAAGTAGTGATAGGATATAGCAAGGAAAAGTTTGCTGCTGAGCACATCTAGAAACTGGCAGAAATAACTGAGAAGGACTGCAGAACCCTATTACTCAGGTGTACACAATGAGTCAGCATAATATGAATAATGACTAATAAGGTGACCTCATTTATACCCACAGGCTGGTGACGTCTGGAGAAATTCAGGTTACGTTATAATGAAAACAAGTAATTATAATTATGATTATTGTGGCATAATCTCATTTGAAACATGGATTTTGTTCAATTACTTGCTTGACACTTAGGGTTGCACCAGTTTTCTCATGGCACAGACCCAGTTTTCTAGTGGTTTAAGTTTTTTGACTTTCTCTTGACATTGCTTAATGGATCAACATTTGCATTTTAGAAAGGGAAATGTACTTAAGGAACAAACATACAATTTTTTTTCATATTTTCTTTTTTTAAATTATACTTTAAGTTGTGGGTTACATGTGCAGAACGTGCAGGTTTGTTACATAGGTATACATGTGCCATGGTGGTTAGCTGCACCCATCACTCCGTCATCTACATTAGGTATTTCTCCTAATGCTATCCCTTCCTTTGCCCCCAGCCCCCGACAGGCCCCAGCGTGTGTTGTGAAACAAATTTTAAAAGCTTTTTTAAAATTGTAAAATTTAAAAATTGTATGTTTGTTTCTTAAGAACCTTTCCCTTTCTAAAACGCTAATGTGTTTTTCTATGTGCCTAATTAAAGTTTGCATAAACCTGCAAGTTTGTACTTTCCCTTGCATCGTAGAACTATAAAGAGCTTTTAAATGATGTAATTAACATGTAACTAAATGATATAATTCCACTCTCTTATTCCTGCCTTATTAGAAATAAGATATCATGATCGAGTGAATTTTTCATTATCAATTAAATTGTTCATTATTAATTAAAACCTAAATAATATTTCTGTAAAGAGTGTTAATTCAACAGGCTACTATTTCAAATAAATGTGTGACAAGGTTATCCAGTGTGATTCATACTACAAACATATCACAGAGAGATCAGGAGATAAACTTTGCTTTTGATGGTTTTCTTTGTTGCATTTAGTTTTAGTTGTTTCAGAAAGCCACAGAGCTATAGTCATCTTGTCGTAGCCCTCATAAATACAACGAATAAGGACAAGAGGTTAATTTTAAACAAAAGGCGAATTTAAATATTCAGCACTGCCTAAGTAGAATTTTTTGCTGTAGCTAATTTCACTGTAAAATAAATCTCTTCTTCCCGGAAAAACTCTCAAAAAGGTAAATAATCTGTGAACTGATAGCAAGGTTGCTCAAGGAAATGAGGCACATGTTTCTAGGAGAAGATAGCAAAATCTGCTATGTCTTTTAGAATTTGACCTCAAAAAGTGATGTTTACTTGACAGACAGCCTAGGGAGATAAGCTGCTTCATACAGAAAAAGCAAGGTCTATTTACACCAAAACTGATCTTCATCCAATCCTGCATTGTAGGTATCGGTGAGAATGCCTTCAGTTGCCTCGTTAGTTAAAAATGGACTTCCCCAAATCTTTCCTATGTGCCAACTAATCTTGCTAATATGGAAAGTATGCTGTCAATGCTATTTAACCAAAAGATAACTGCTCAACCTTGAGGAGCATAAAACTTTTAAAGAAAGATAAATTTTCAACACATCAAGTACTTCTAAGCAGAGTCAGAACTATGATTACTTGAGAACAAATCTCTGTCAAACACTTAGAGCCACTATGCTAAACATTTTACATAGAGTATGCTTTTCTTATCAAAATTCTGTAGGGAAGGTGTTATTATTGATCCCATTTTATAGAGAGAAAACTCAGACTTGGAGAAGTTATATAATCTAACCAAGTTCACACAATCAAACTTGCCTTCACAAGTGTGCCCTTATCCACTATATTATTTGTAAGATACTGCGGCAGGAGCTGCAGCTAGATCTCTAAGCCTGAGCCCCTGCTTTGAGTTATTTACAATCTCCAATCTAACAGGACGCAACACTACAAGGTAGTATCATCCCAGGTATATTGAGTTTGTTCCAAGTCGTCTTCACTCCAGCACTCCACTTATTCCAAGACCAGGTGCGTGGGCATTTGGAGAGGGAAGCATGAAGGTATTCGACTGCCTTGCCCTCAAAATATGCCAAGATAAAAGCTTACATGTGCCTGGGAGCATTAACATGATTTTACATAACTAGAAATTTTACGTGCCACTACGCCTTGAGGTTCGGGAAAGTACAAGTAGAGACACCTGCCGTAAGTGAGGTCAGCTGGCAGCAGGGAATCAGCTTAATGGAGGAAAGGGAGTAGAATGTGCTTGCTTTAAGATTCAAACTTCCTGTGATTCTGGTCGTGTCAATTTGGCTGCGTTACCTGGTTGGAGGAAAGCTAGCCATTGGAATATCTATTTTCCGTTTGACACTTGTGAGACTTTGCTTTAACAAAACCATTTTCATAAAGCAGAAAACCAACTCATTCCATACTTTTTCCCATTTGTAAGCTCTATTTTCAAGGTAACTAATAGATTAATCCTTTAGCCTGTGAAGAAAATTTGTCTCAGTGTATTCCGACTTTTCTCAGTGTATCCTTTGTAGAAGTGACCTGAATTAAAATTACCTAGTCTGTTACTGATTTTTCCCTCTAAAATTACAGTTGTACTATAATGTGCAAATTTTCATTGTGCTTCAACATGAAATTAAAATTACATAGTTGTAAAAAAAAAGAAACTCAATTTACAATTTTTGAAAAGAAGTCTTGGACTTCAAAGTATAATTACCTAGAGCTCATTAAAATGCAGGATTATTAGTAACGGACCTCTCATAAGAGACATAAATATTAAGCATGAAAGTAACACTTTACATTTAAAGGCAAAGTGTATGCTCACATCTTTTCCAAGCTTAATGTGAAAAGAAGACAACACAGCAGCCACCAGAATGTTAAAGAGCTAAACACAAGCCCTGCGTTTGGACTCTTGATTAAATTAAGCCATTATAATAAAATAATCTAGGATAAAAAGTCAATGGATAAAATACACTAATGAAAAAGGCATCTAGCAGCACCTTAAGTTGCCTTTTTCCTAAATTCTCCAGGGGGAAGGAGGGTTAGTAGGTAGACATACTATAGTTAGTATATGACAAGAATTACATAAAAATGTGAAAAAATGACTAGAATAAAATATATGCAAATATTAATTGCAGTAATCTCTGAGTGGTAGATTTAAGGTGATATTTCTAACTTTTTAATAACTTTCAGCAATTTCTCAGCTTTCTACAATGAGCATATATTTCTTCTAACCCAGCTGTAAATTACTTTCAGCAATTATAGTTTTATTTCCAAGATTTCTAGTTCTTTTTATAACTGTCTATTCTTGTTTTGCATTATTTCATTATCCTTTACATTTCTCCAAATGCTAATTAGATTTACTATATTTTGTGGTTGATGTCTCTTTTCAATTATCTTCTGCATCTGTTCACCCACATTGTCTACAGGGAGGAGTTCAAGTCACTGCAAACTTGCATAGCCCAATGCTTAGGGTGTGTATGTGCCATTGGGCTATGTATGCTATAGGTGGTCTTCTGGGAATGAGAATTCCATTCCTTTCCAGGTTATCATCAGCCAGCTACTAAGAGCACCACCTTGCCCCTGTTCCCAAAAGTGCCATGCTCCTTGCCTCACCTAGTGGTAGACAATCTCATTGTTGTTCCTGGATTACCTCTTCCCTTTTGCTTCCACAGGCTCTACATGAAGCATCCTTGTCCTGCATCCTTTTTGTTTAGCACTTTCCTCCCAGAATTATGATGTCTCCTTCTCCTAAGAATTTTCCCATTTTGTGATATACCAAGAGTTGTTCTGAACATGAACTATATATTTAATCAGTAAAAGACATGAACAAACAAAAATTTTCTCTGCTATTTCTAAATACGTGGACTGAAGACACAGACCACAAATTGTGTTTAGGCTGCTATTGTCAATGGAAAAAAATAAACAAAGGCCAAGGTTTAAATGTTACCTAAAACTTACCATTTCCATAGAGTTGTCTTTTTGCAAATTAAAGAAACTAAAAGCAAAGAAGAAAAACTGGATGATGCGTTCAGCATGCAGTTCAGAAGATGTGATAAAAGTCCCTCCGCTCTTATCGCCAGGTCCTGGTTTTTGCTTTTTATTATTGCTCTGGTGGAATGATTATCTTTTCTGATAATTTTCTTTGTTTCCTTTTGGTAAATAATGAAGAATTCTCACTGAAAGATTGAGTCTTCAAGCATAAAATTTTAAATAAATGGCAATATTATAGTCAAGTAATCATCATAATTCAATTACAATTTTAAAACTATTATGATTCCAAATGTGGCTTAGGCTTACTAATGACTTGAAGCAATGAAATTTACAAAAAATTGCATATTCATTGGCCTGTCTGTGGATGCATCACAAAAGCTAGATCATTCCAAGGGCGTCAGTATATACTAGAGTCAGAAAGCATTTTGAAATAGGCCTCTTGAAAATGCTATTAATATAATTTCACTTCAGTTTTCTCAGAAGCCTCTCGAAAGTCAGAAGGCTCATACTTCTAATTCTGAGTTAGTCTTTATGACTTGGGGTATAATTGATCCATATATTTTCTATAAAACTTTACTATCTTTTTTTAAAAAATAAAAACTGAGAAACAAATATATAAAAATGATAACCAAAAAGAAAATCACCAAAATGGTTATCCTCTTACTTCATGATTTTGAAATATTTTGAAATTTTCCGATTGAATTTTATCCTCCTAAGGTTCACGTTGCATTTACAGCCAACAAATGACATATCCTGCTTCTATCAAAAGGGTAAAGCCTCAAATTCTTTTGAACATCCAGCACATCTTAAGAAACTCCGTTATGTGACAATTTAAGGGTAAAGGAATAAAAATCAGGCATATAGGATTTCTTTTTAAATACACATAGGTTAGAAAATAAAGGTAGAGAGAGGCTTGGCATAGAATACCTCCGATTTTGCCAAGGCCTGAAACATTTAGGCAAAAAATACAATAAAAATAGTTGAAATTATCTACCAAGTTTCAAATATGGTTTGTCTCTTCCATATGTAAAAATGCTGGGTATTAACTTATTCTGGAATGAACTTCAGCAGTTAATTTCTTAAATGGGGGAAAAAAAGAAGTCTAAGTATTGCAATATGTTTGTGCTAACTAATCTTTGACTGGGTCTAACTCAGAGATCTTGTCTTCTTGAATTTATGAACTTAGATTTGAGGCAGAACATTAGCAGAGAAATTCTCTTACTGTTTAGTACACTGTTTACATGTGGACTTAATAAACAGCAAACTTACAAAATGAACCCTCCCTAAGGCCAAAACCAACCATATTCACTGGAGATACAAAGGCGAAGATTGTCTTTGAATCTGATCCTAATACTTACACTAAGGACAGCCAACCCCAATCTGAGCTACTCAGATAGAAGGTGAGCAGAAAGTGCTCTGTGGTTATCTTAACCTATAACTGAGCCACAACTAACAAGCAAAAGAAATCATGTCCCACAAATGGCCAGTAAAAACACAAACACAGAAAGACGTTCAACTGTATTACCAATCAGGAAAATACTAAAGTGAAACAATGAAATTTTATATTCAATCATTTTCATCTATCAGATTGGAGATTACAAATACTATTAGCACCTAGTTTGGGGAAGGTGTAAAGAAATAGCATTTTCTTGTATAACTTCTTACAAATTTTCTGGAGAGAAATTTGACAAAATGCAACAAAAGTTTCTACAATTCTACTTCTGTATTCTAACATGCATGTATAGGAATATTCATTGAAAATGTAATGTGAGAAAATCATAAGCAACTCAAAAGACTGATGATAAGGGATTAGGTTCATGTGTTATAATACACTCATAAGAGAGCCATTCAAAGTGATGTTATAGAATATATAATAAAATGGGAAAAAGTTCATTATATCATTGCTAAGTGAAGCAGAGCAAATTAAACACCATGTTAGAAGATGATTATGTCACAATGTGTATAGTTGAAGAAATTCCTTTCATATCTCTGCTTTATTTCTTTTGGAGAATTCAAGAATCAATACTTCAATATCCCCTCAATACCACTGTCTTGGGTGATCTCAACCAGCCTCATGGCTTTAAATACCATATTTACTCCAAGAGTTCCTAAATGAATATTTCTAGACTAGCTTTCTTTCCATCTTCTAAATCCATCTATTCAAATTTCCACTTGGATAGAAAACGTCTCAAACTTAAGATGCCCCAATCCTAACTCCCAAATTCTTGGTCCCCATGAAAGCTATTTTTTCTAAAGTTTGTCTCATCTCAATTAATGCCAGCTCTATATTTCAAGATACTCAAGCCAGAAAACCTTAGAGTTATCCTTGGCTCCACACTAGTGTTTATATACCACGTATCCACTGAAAAATCCTGTTAGCCGTTTTTTCACAGTATGCTCAGATTGTAACCACTTCTCTCTACCTCCATTGATACCACTCTGGTTCAAGCCAACAATATTGCTCATCTGGGTTGTTAAAACAGCCTAATCTCCATCTTTTAACCTCTTCCTTATTGAGGGTTCTCTAAATAGCAACCAGAGTCGCCATATTAAAAGGTAAGTCAGAACACAACACTCTTCTGCTCAAAGTCATTCAGTGACTTCCGGTCTTACGCCAATTGTTAATAAAAGCCAAATTATCCCTATGGGATATAATGCCCTACTTGATCTGGCTGATCCTTATCATGATGAACGCCTGCACCAATCTCTTGCTGGCTCAATACACTCCAGCTACACTTTCCTCCTTGTTTCTCGGTTTTTTAGACCTCAGGGTCCTCACTTGCTCTTCCTTCTGCCCAAAATACTTTTCCCTCAAATATCTTCATAGCTCATTTTCTCACCTCCTTCAAGTCTTTCCTTAAATGTCAAAAATAGAAAATTCCGTAAACACTCTAACTAGAATCCCCTTTCCTACATATTCTCCCTATTCCCCTTGCTTGCATACTTTCATAGCATTTACTAACATTTATACCATATAGTTTACTTTGCTTGTTTTCTGAGCCCTCCCTCTGTCTGACGTGTAACATAAGCTCCACTGAGTAAGGATTTTTCTCTGTTTGAGTCACTGCTATATCTGCAGTGTCTAGAACAACCCCTAATATATACTAGGTGTTCCATGAATAATTGTCAAATGAATAATAAAAATGTATACTAAAGTGAGCAGTAATTATCACAATATGGTAAAATTTGCAGTGATTTTGTTTCTTCTTTCGTGAATTTTTGAAATATAAACTTTATGTTTGGAGCAGTTTTAAGGTCACAGCAAAATTAAATGGGAAACACAGGGAGTTCCTGTGCACCCCTTTCTCCTGAACACTCACAGCCGCCTCTCCCACTACCAACAGCCCCCACCAGAGTGGCACATTTGTTACCAAAGATGGAGCTACTCCACACATCAGTTATCACTCAAAGTCCATCATTCACCCGGGTGATCATTCTCAGTGTACATACTATGGGTTAGGACAAATGTATAATGACATGTATCCATCATTAGAGTATCATACAGCATAGTTTCACTGTTCTAAAAATTCTCTGCCCTGCTTATTCATCCAACTCTCCCCACTAATCTCTGACAACTGATTTTTTTTTTTTACTCTTCATAGTTTTGTCTTTTCCAAAATGCCATCTAGTTGGATTCATACACTCTGTAGTCTTTACAGATTGACTTTTTTCCCTTAGTAATATTTATCTAAGGTTCCTTCATGTCTTTTCACGGCTTAATAATGCATTCTCTTTAGCACTTAATAATATTCCGTTGTCAAGATGTACCACAGTTTACTTACCCACTCACCTACTGATGGGCCTTTGGGTTGCTTCCAAGTTTCGGAAGTTATGAATAAAACTGCTATAAACATTTACGTGCAGGTTTTTGTATGGACATACATTTTCAACTCATTTAGGTACAGTTGCTGTATTGTGTGATCAGAGCATTATTAATTTTGTAAGAAACTACTAAATTGTCTTTTTTTTTAAGTCTATTTTATTAGAGACGAAAGTTACAACTCCTGTTTTCTTTCTTTTTTTTTTTTTTTTTGCTCTCCATTTCATTGGTAAGTCTTCCACCAACCCTTTGTTTTGAGTCTTTGTGTGTCCTTGCTTATGAGATGGATCTGGATACAGCGAACCCATGGGTTTTGACTTTTTATTCAGTTTGCCTGTCTGTGTCTTTGATTGGGGCATTTAATCCATTTAAATTGAGGATTAATATTGAGTTTAATATTGTCGTTTAATGCTAGCTGGCTATTTTGCCCATTAGTTGATATAGATTCTTCATTATGGAGATACTCTTTACCTTTCGGTAAGTTTTTGGGATGACTGATACTGGTTGTTCCTTTCTGTGTATAGTGCTTCTTTCAGAAGCTCTTGCAAAGCAGGCCTGGTGGTGATGAAATCTCTGAGTGCTTGCTTGTTCGTGAAAAATTTTATTTTTCCTTCATTTATGAAGCTTAATTTGGCTGGATATGAGATTCTGGGTTGAAAACTCTTTTCTTTGAAGATATTGAATATTGACCCCCACTCTCTTCTAGTTTGCAGGGTTTCAGCTGAGAGATCTGCTGTGAGTCTGATAGGCTTCCCTTTATGGGTAACCTGACCTTTCTCTCTAGGTGCCCTTAGAATTTTCTCCTTTTTTTCAAACCTGGTGAATCTAATGATTATGTGTGTTGGGGTTGCTCTACTTGAGGAATATCTTTTGTGATGTTCTCTGTATTACTTGAAGTTGAGTATTTTCCTGCCTTACTAGGTTAGGAAAGTTTTCCTGAATAATATCCTGAAGAATATTTTCCAGCTTGGATTCATTCTCTTCATGACATTCAGGTACACCTATCAAACATAAATTAGGTCTTTTCACATAGTCCCATATTTCTTGGTGACTTTGCTCATTCCTTTTTACTCTTTCTTCTCTAATCTTGTCTTCTAGTTTCATGTCATTAAGTTGGTCTTCGACCTCTGATACCCTTTCTTCTGCTTGATCAGTTCGAGTGCTAAAACCTGTGCATACTTCATGGAGTTCTCGTATTGTATTCTTCAGTTCCATTAATTCACTTATATTCCTCTCTAGATTGTCTATTCTCGTTAGGATTTCATCAAATCTTTTTTCAAGATTCTTAGTTTCTTTACATTGGGCTAGAATATGTTCTTTTAATTCACAGAAATGTCTTATTATCCACCTTCTGAAGCCTAAATCTGTTAATGGAACGCATTCATTCTCCATCAGGCCTTGTTCCCTTGTTGATGAGGAACTGTGATCCACTGTAGAGGGAGAGGCATTCTGATTTTGGGTATTCTCAACCTTTTTATGCTGGTTTCTTCCCATCATTGTAAATTTATCCACCTGTCATCTTTGTAATTACTTTCAAATTAGGTCTCTGAGTGGACATCCAACTTGTTGATTCCCAGCGCCAGAATCTGGGCAACCCACTGCACCAGCCAAAACAGCGGCCTTAAGATTTGTGGTGCTTTTCTGCCGGGGAACCTCCGGTCTGGCTTCCTTCTTGAGTCCCTTTTTCAATCAGCTGAATAGGTGACTCTGCCTTCCTGGAGCTCCAAACATCGACCAAAAGGGGACGCAGTCCCGTTTACTCTGCACCAAGAACCACGGCGCTGGGGCGCCGGCAAAACCACTGTGCCGGCCACAAGAGTCGTGCTGGTGATCTGTGGGGCTCCTCCGCTGGGAATCTCCTGGTCCTTGAGCAACAAAAATTCTTCTGAAAGTGTGGCGTCCTCTCGTTCTCTGCGCTTTCACTGGGAGCTACAATCCTGAGCTGCTAGTAATCAGCCATCTTGGATCTCTCTCCCAATAGTTCTAAACTGTCTTCTAAGGTGGCTATACAATTTCACATTCATAACAGCAATGAATGAAAGTTTCTATTGTTCTATATTTTCACCAGCATTTGCTGTTGTCAGTGTTCTGGATTTTTACCAGTTTAATAGGTGTATATTACCTCATTATTGTTTTACTTTGCAATCCCTGTGCCATACAATTTTAAGCATCTTTTCCCATGATTATTTGCCATCTATACATCTTCTTTGGTGAGGTTTTTGTTGAGATCTTTTACCAGTTTTTTAATTAAGTTGTTCATTTCCTTGATGAATTTTAAGACTTTTTTTGTATATTTTAGATACCACTCCTTATTTATTTATTTATTTTTTTGAGATGGAGTCTTGCTCTGTCACCAGGTTGGAGTGCAGTGGCACAATCTGGGCTCACTGAACCTCCTAGGTTCAAGTGATTCTTCCACCTTAACCTCCTAAGTAGCTGGGACCACAGGCATGTGCCACCACGACCAGCTAATTTTTGTATTTTTTTAGTAGAGATGGGGTTTCACCATGTTGGCCAGGATGGTCTCGATCTCTTGACCTCATGATCCACCCACCTCGGCCTCCCAAAGCGCTGGAATTACAGGCGTGAGCCACCGTGCCCAGCCAACAGTGCTTTTTTTAGATATTTCTTTTGCAAACATTTTCTCCCAGTCAATGGCTTGTCTTCTTATTTTCTTATAATCGATTTTATAATTGGTAAACATTCAACATTTAAAAATATGTGTCATCGATCTGACAAGTGAGTATTAAATTATGAACTAGGAATGTAATAGCTATGTTATACTGTTTATACCATAGAGAGTGTATATGAACCAGTATAGCCAGAGTCTGTAGAGCTGGATATCCTTCTGTGCATATTTTTTTAATGTAACCATAGCTGGGATTCCTCATTTTATGCAGTCCATGTCACATCACAGTTTTTATAGGCACAGCAAAAAAGTGCGACCATATAATGCAAATACTCTGTTTTTGAGAAAAGCACCTGTCCTGTGTCTGGTAAACTGAACAGCACCTTCCCTTTTTGCCTTGAGCAGAAAGTGCCCCAAGCAGATGTTAACAATTTGCCTTGCTTTTGGACCTGTCTGCTCACAGAGCCAAGCATGACTGCCTTCCCAGAAACTTCTCTAGCTCCAAAGACATAGCTACCTAGCTCAAAGGTGTTCAACGATCTCACAGTCCAAGAAGTCCCAAAACGTCCAATTCAACAGTCTGTTATCAAAATGCCAAGAGGCCAAAGACCCCCAAAAACCAAAAGTCTGTTCTGCATCTTCAGATTTTCCAATCCCTCAAAAATAATTGGTTTCATAATCTTTTCTTTGCCTCTACTAAGACCTGCTAGAGGGTCAAAGGGAGTAGATGACCACCTGCCCTACTCTCAGGCCAAGAGATGCTACCAACTATTTTTAGCTTCTAATGGAAAAGGAAGCTGAAAATAAAAGAACATTTATCTCCTCACTACAATTTAGGATTTTTAAGCAAATTTCTTTTTTTTTTTTTAAGTAAAGGGTGGGTTTTAATGTTTATTTACAGGAGGCTGCAAGATATGAAAAGCAAGTTTCTTAATCTGTGTGAACTTCATTTTTCATATCAGTAAAACAGAGGTAAAATTGTCTTCCCTTCAGAGCTCCTAAAAAGACTAGAAATGATGTGTGTAAAACACAGTACACGTCTTAAATACTCAACAAACCTCTCTTTGTTGCCGCTTTTGTTGCCTCATCGTTCATTCTATTTACATTTTTCACTCAACTCCCTGTCTCTGTTCATATTATTCTCAAGTCCGTGTTGCACCCCCAAACGTCTTCCCTGAGAAGAAATGTATGAGAAGACAGAATATTCATTATTTGTATTTCATTTACCTAAGCATCATCACATATGAGATGAGTTGTTCTAATTTCTAAGTCCTGGCAAAGTAAATGGGGTCAATAAAGCCGAGATCTGACGTTGCACATGAGCATGTGCAGCAGCGTGCCTGGGACTTATGTTCTATTCATGGACTGATTTCTATTCTAATTTTAATTGCTAGGAATTGTTTTACTGTTACAGTCATCGAATGTGAGAGATAACAGGAAACCAGATCTCCGAGAGGTCTTCTGCCTCCCTGACTACGCCAATTTCCCCAGTACCACTCAGTTACACTCACTATACTGTACTCACTACATGGTTCTGATTTACCATACTATAATAACAAAAAATTCTAGTTTTCCAGGTATTTAAATCAGAAGTGTCGCTGGGTTGTAGGGATCTGGCTCAGAAGTGACTTGGCAGGAAAGAGCTAGAGAGCGGGGCTTGCAGGATCAGAAGACAGCACAAAGGCACCACAGTCCCACCACCTTCTCTGAACCATTCTGGTTTTGCTGCTGTCATGCAGCCTTGCACAGTCTCTGAGAGCGCCTCAACATAATTTTGACAATGCCACATCAATCCATTTCTTTTTTTTTTTTCATTGTGGAAAGGTGCCATTGTTAAAGACTATTTTTTCCTTGATCTTCTCCTAGCTCCATTGTATCCGCATTTCTATTTTTTTGATATTTTAATTTATATTCAACAGAAATATTTAGAGATTGCTTAGCAATTTTTTCTTCAACCCAGATAGTATGAATGACAGTGAGTCTCTCTCCAACAGAGAAACACATGGTGTCGTTAGATGAGCAATTTCTAGAACCGATACAAAGCTTAGAGACTCAGCTCTGAAATTACTTATTCCTGTATATACAACCATGTGTCAAATAACATTTCAGTCAATGACAGATAGTGCATACAACAGTAGTCCCGTAAGATTATAAGACTGTATCTCTACTTTACCTTTTCTATGCTTAGATATGTTCAGATAAACAAAGTCTCATTCTGTTAAAATTGCCTGCAATATTCACTACAGTTACATGCCGTACAGACGTGTATCCCAGGAGCAATAGGCTATACCATTCAGCTTAGGTATATAGTAGGTTGCACCATCTAGGTTTGTGTAAGTACACTGACAAAACCGCCTGACGACGCATTTCTTAGAGCATATGCCCATTGTTACATGACACATGACTGTATTTGTGTGACAAGTCACAAACTGAGGCTTAGTTTCTCATCTGTAAAGGTGAATAATACCAAATGTATAGGACTATGTTGTAACGCTTTGCAAATGATATCATCCATGAATCACAAATTTTATGTAATTCTGACTGAAAAAAATAAGAAAATAGGCAGACAAGGCTAGATTGTCACCAGCAGAAAGTCAACATGCCCTTAAGAATGGCTTTGACACTTTCTCAAATGCACAATCCAATTGAGTGAGGTACCGCAATGATAAAGGAACTATCAGATTCTTTGCAGAAATGCAGTGATGCTATAAAAATTGTGACCATTACTAATGAATATTTGCAGAGGGTAAACACCTTCCAACTGTCAGCAAATCAAACACCAGAATGGCAGAAGGTCACTTGGTATTTGAAAGACAAACTATGATGGCTCAATGGTAATTACAATGAAACCAATTAGAAGATTAACAAACCCCAAATGGCATAATGTCATAGAAGTAACTGTTTAAAAGTCAGAATTTCGAATTCAGAGGATGGGAATCTTGGAAATCCTCCAGACAAATCTTCCCTAAGGCCCAGAGCTGTGAAGCGATTTACCCAAAGTCACACAAAAACTTTGAATAAGAACCTCTAGATAGTTGCAGGTGATATTTAAGTTCTTATATTTTTTTAAAGTTCGACAAAAATGATTGTTTTGCTGTTATATATGGTAAGCTACTAATTCTCCACGTGTATTAAGAACCAGGCATGACAGAGAGTGTTTTATATACATCCTTTCTTTATCTCCTCTCAACCCCATGAAATGAAAACTACCATGTTTCCCATCTAAGAGGTGAGGAAGCTGAGGCCCTGGGAGGCCCTGCGGTTTGAAGCCTCGGAACTGGCATGTGGCAATGATGCTTCAGATCCAGTCCTGTCTGACTCCACAGTTGGTGTTTTTTGCCTTAGTCTTCCTTTCATTCTCAACTTTTGCAAAACTCAGTTATTAAAGATTCCAGAGTAACTGACCATGTCGGTATTTCACCCTAAGGTATTTGTAGGATACAGCCCTTCTGACACATTATCACTGAGCCTGAAAGGCAGCCCTCAGCAAGAACAACGGCCACTTTCTCCGTCTTGAGTCCTGTTCTGAGCTATTGGTTTCTGTAAAGCTTCAGCAAAGCCATTTGAAAGCACATCAAGGCTACAGAACAAAGACACAGTCCTCCCCAGATGCATGAATATCCATGTTTCTACAAACATTGTTAGAAAGAAATTTCAGGACAAATAGCCCTGATGGGGTCATAAAAGATGTCCCAGAATTAAAGTCAGAAGATCTGAGTACATACGAGACACAGTGCCACCCCTGCAACCTGTATGACCTTAGAGCAAGTCTCTTAACTTCACCTATAACATCAGACGCTTTGAAAGGATTAAGTGAAATAATTCAAATATTCTTTGAAAAATTGTTAAGATGAATCATCAACAAATTTATAGAATACACCATTTTGATTAAAAAAAAGCATGGTGTAGAGAAACCTACTTACGCCATGTTTAAAACACAGTCCGTGCCTTCATGAAGTTGACACGCTAGATGGTAAAGCAAATGTGCCTAGTTGTAAAAACTAAGCAAAAATTGGGCATCTCAGTTTCCTTCCTCGTTATTTTCAGGTTACGAGTAATGTTGGTGTATTTGCAATAAAGCATTTCTTTTGCCTTTTGAAATTTTTCTCAGCATACATTTCTAATGTATAATTATGTCTATATTTTACTGCCTTGAGGCATGTATCTGGTTATCTATTGCTGTAATAATATGTCTAGAATCCCAGCACTTCGGGAGGCTGAAGCGGGTGGATCACGAGGTCAAGAAATCGAGACCATCCTGGTCAACATGGTGAAACTCTGTCTCTACTAAAAATACAAAAATAGCTGGGCATGGTGGCACACGTTTGTAGTCCCGGCTACTCAGGAGGCTGCGGCAGGAGAATTGCTTGAACCCACGAGGTGGAGGTTGCGGTGAGCCGAGACTGTGCCATTGCACTCCAGCCTGGATAGCCAGAGTAACTCCGTCTCAAGAAAAAAATTAATAAATAAATAAGTCATCCAAAAACTAAGTGCCTTAAAACAACAATCACTTTTTCATTACCCTTCACGGTTCTATGGGTTGACTGGGCTCAGCCGGGCAGCCCTGTCTCTGGTGGTCTCAGTCAGCTAGCAGCTAGTGCTGAAGTCACGTCGCATCACTTTGGCTGTAGTCATAGACCTACTCAGATTCGAGAGGAGAGAACACCACCCCTTCCTCTGAATAGGAGTGCCAAGGTCGTATTGGAGGAAAGGCATGATGAATGGGAAATCTCGTTGCAACACAATCTACCACAGGGCATAATAAGTAGATTTCAAGGGTCTATTACATTGTGATAAAAATCTGTTACATATGTGTGCATAGGAACAAAAATAATATACAGTATAGGAAAGAAAATTACTATTGTACTAGAGTATTGGGGTTAAAGAATCATGTAATGCTTCAAAATGTCTGTTGTAGCTACACTGTTTTTCTCTTTCAAAATGCTCATTCCTGATACTACAGCATCTTCCTACTCCAGAGTGGCCGGATTGAAGAACTCAGGTATACAAGTTCTCATGGGCTTCTGGGCTCTCAGAAGATGAAGAGATTGAGCCTTTGTGCTTTCGGTGACAGTAGACCAGAGACAGCTCTTTAAAAGGTCAGGCAGTGTGAGGAAGTATTTTAGGAAGATGCATCCTAAACCAGGTAAGAAATGGAGGCCCTTATGGGCAAAGACAGTAGCTCAGGCTCCAGTGGGAAAGATCAACTGTACAGACATGAGGGCTTTGAAAGAAGGAAAGGAACATGTAAAATGTAAAGAAAGCAGAAGTGAGACCCATTTGGAGAACAGAGATCTGTGCGGTCAGATGACAAAGAACCAAGGGCAACTCCAAGGCTGCCAGACAGGTAAGGGAGCGTCTATGAATCAGTCACTGACCTAGATGGGCAGGGAGCAAGTTTCAGAAGAAACAATGGGAATACCTTTTTTGTTTTCTTCAGTCTTTTAATAATGAATTTTGAAGCAACAAGCACAGAGATTTGTTTGCTAATCCGTGTTAATCTTGCTCAATACATCATCTCTCTTTATTTTCAAACTTGTTCGTCCTCTTTCTCCCAACATTTTCTCCTATACTCTTTATTGAGTCATTTTGTTTTATATTGTAAGTCTCACCTTAAAAAGATCCTTCCGTGGGGAAGTCTTCCCTTACTCCTAGACTTGATTATTCGCTCCTGTTATACACAGGCACAGCACGCTACGGCCTCCTTTGCAGGTCTTAGCACACTTATGATTATTTAAGTATTTGTAAAAAGACATTTGTTCCATGTTCCTCGCTAGAGTTTAAGCTCTCCTGGGGAGGAGTTGCATCCAATGTGTCTCCCTTGGCATACCGAGTGTCACCACTGTGCCTGGCACATAGTAGGTGCTCAGTAACTGCTGCCTGAGTGACTGCCAGCTCTGCCTTCTGAGTTACTTGGACTAGGTGTTACCAAGTCAAATACCTCTGGGACAGAGAGGTCAGGGGTGAAGGAGACCACGTGGTGAGAACTGTGGTGTGTTATAGCACAAACCCATCCAAAGCGTTCAAATTCTCATTAAAAGCACAACGGCAACAAAACATGCCCTCAGTATCACCAGCTCACAGACAATCTTCCGTCTCCGGTTAGAGTGATGTTCTCCCAGGCAGAATGACTCCTCATACAAGGAAACAGTTAATCACTGAACACAGATCTTCCAGAGGGCACTCAGACGTAAGACAATGACCTGCATTATCACTCCCTTCATACGAATTCTGCACATTTGCAAAACACGAAATTTAAACTCTGTTCCCACACGTCATCCACCACTCCTTTCTACAATCCTCTTCCATTCAGTGAATTTACAACCTATAGAGGAAAGTAGGCATTATCCATTCTAATCCACTCATTTTACAGATGAGGAAACTGAGGCAAATGATTCACTGGAAAGCACACAGCTGGTTACTGGAGATTTGGAGATGGGAGGACCCAAACTCATCGAAGTGCTGTCCAGTGCTTTTCCCAAGCCACTAACACATCTGATATAACGTTCAAGGTGACTTTTGGAACTGAAACACTATGAAAATATTAGATGCAGAAATAATTTTCATTGTGCATCTATTTTAATATAAGATATAAATATGCATATGAATAAACATTCTTACACATTGCTCTTCTTTAATTCTGGGCATGACCTAGGCTGAGATCTGAAATTGATCCCTGGCTAATGAGGAACAACTAAAAGGCAAAGATTTAATGATAGAAATTGTTTAGAGTTGGCCTTAAACAATGCAGTAATGGAATATTTATTGATTCCGGGTTCAGTAGCTCAAATGAGTGATGGACTAGGAAATGCCTGCCACTTTCTGATGCCTTTCACACAAGCACAATCCACCCCATTAAGGGAATGTGCTAAAGCCAAAAGCCAAAAATTGACTGAGCTATCTGGATACCCAAGGCTGACACATTTGCAAGATGGTTCTTTTCTTAGATTCTCAGGGTAGAAAAGGCATAAGCTTTTGTACATTGAAAAAAAAATGATGTGACCTTGTTTCCTGTTAGTTCTGTCAAGCGGAGGAAAATCAAGAGGTGTCAAATGGCCTGAAATTTAAGTTCATTCCATGGCCCATCTGGCTCACCAAGTCCTGGACTCCTCCTCTGAAGAGCCTCAGAATCTCTGTGCCACTATTCTTTGTTTGCATTTTAATTTCCTCAGAGCTCTAGAAATTCAAACTCATAGGCTTGGTGCCTTTATCCCTCCCCCACGCCTCCTGGCACAAATACCAAATAGAAACCACCTTGCTGCTTCTGCTTAATCACAGAATGACAATATCTCAGCATAACAGAGGGGCTGTTTGTGTTTTATCTTTTACTGCATTTTTATGGGGAGCAATATATTTTCTTCCTTTCCTCCCCTGATACTGCAACAATCTTTCCTAAATTAAATATGTAACAAATTTCTCATATGACTTTATTGCCAGGCTCTTCTTAAGCCATCATTAAATATCTTCATGCTGTTTGACAGTTATTCCTCATCAGTGTGTTACCTTAGAGACTGTCTGGTGTGAATGGAGGTTTACAGTGTGTGGAGAGAGAGGTGAAGATGCCAAGGAGGAACCCAGGCAATGGCCAGAACCACCCCAGTCAGGCAGGTACAGGCAGAGCATGGTCAGGAGAAGGTGACAGCCAGGAGGCACACACCTGATAAGCAGAGAGTGTGCCCCATTCATCTTTGTGTCCCCAGGACCTAACTCTGTTCCAGGCATAGTGAGGTTCTCTGAAGATAATTGATGGAGAACAAAAAAGGATAATAAGGAAAAAAGACGATAGAAAGATAAGAAGAGGAAAATGGAGAGGAGGCAGGGGCTGGCAGTTGGGGGTAGGTGGAGAAGATTCTGAAATTCAGAAAGATGCTCGGTGAAAAAAATAAGACATGGGAAGCTCCATACCAGAGTGAGATTTGCGGTAATCTACCATTCATTAATCAGTTTGATCCAGACAAAATATGCATAATGATGTTAAAATGGGAGGATTTCAGCTGCTGAAGAGAATGACAATCTTCAGAGCAATCCAGATTCTAAGACCATGCTCTGTAGTGCAAACAGGCTGCCACAGCCAAGGCCCCAGGCCAGTGCAAGAGGCATTTGATGGCCAAGAAGGTAAACTCAAAAGAAAGGGATTTGGGCTGAGCCACATGGCCGTAGGGGATATTCACTGGATTGAGTGAAATATGTACCCCGTTGAGACTGGACCAGCAGCCATGATGCCCCAGAGGAAATTACACGAGCCAAGAAAGAAGAAAATACATTTAACATTTCTAATAGTAGTAATTATCTGGATTTATTGATCAATTCACTGAGCTTATCTGAAAGACAAGAAAACAAACTGGGATTTGACACGGGGTCCAGTCATAGCCGCTGTGTGTCAGGTTCAATTTACAGCCATTCTCTTTGACACACAGCCTTTGTGGTGTTGAGCAAGAATTGGTAAGCCTTATAAGTGGCTTATTTATATGACTTCACCTAATGCACATTAAAAAAACAAGCTGGACACGAGCTACATTTCTGTCTCTTAGGTTACAAAGTTGTGCATAATCGTGCTATTTTGGCACTTTTTGTTTTGGTGTCAATCCAGACATGCAGAATCCTGCAAAATTAATTATGGAAGAGGGGAATATTTTGATTAATCTTCAGTGAATAATCTAGTTCAGCCAACATTTCTTGGCAGTCATATACACTGCTGCCCAAAGGGTTATTTCTTGTTAGACTTCCTAACAGGATTTAATATTGCACATTGTAAATACATAAGTAAAATAATCAAGGCCCAGGGTTTTTTATCTGTTTAGTGTCAGGGTATGTTTTTTCTTTTTTTGAGACAATGTTAGACCTATAGAAGAGTTGCGAAATATTACAGAGAATTTTCTTAGAGCTTTCACGTAGCTTCCCTTACTGTCGACATTTTGGGTAACCACCATACAATTATCAAAGCTAAGAAATCAACATTGCTACAATACTATTTACTTAACTACAAAATTTATTCAGATTCTATTTCTTCCACTAATGTAGTTTTCCTGTTCCAAGATCTAACAGAGGTCTGATTTTAATCAGGGCAACACAAGATTGTCTTTGCTTATAAGAGACAAGGTAGAGTTCTTAAGTCATGGGATCCCCTAGAAGTTAAGCTCCATGACAGCCAAGACCTTGTCAATCTTGTGTATCTCTGTAACCCCAGGCCCAGGAAGAGTGCCTGGAACATAGAGGCTTGAAATGTTGAATGAAGGAATGGATGACTAAGTGACCGGTCAGAACATTCCCTTCATTTCTACAGAAACAAACTCAACAAGACCAGATTCAAGGGGTTATTTTAAATTTTGCATTTTCCCTTAATTTCTAAATTCTCATGGTCAGTTTGAGATTTTTAAATGGCATAGTTAGACTGGAATTAACAATCCCACCACTAAGTACCTTTTACCCTAACCCACAAAGCTAAGGTAAATCCCGTTACCTGTGTTCCATTAAGTATATTTCATCACCGTATTTATTATACTATACTATAATTAACTGTGCATTATAGAATGGATTTCTCAGTAACCGATTTTTCATCCGATTATGCCAAATATCTAATTTATGTTAGATACATAGCAACAACACTGGAAAAATGCCTGGTTACCTTTCTTCACTACACCAATATCACATGTACACCAACGTCAAACACACAATGTTATTTATGTCACATGTTGATGCATGCTAATAATTAGCAAACTGTTGATTATTAACAATGATGTAAAGTTGTTCATGCGAAAACTGAATTGCACGCCCACATTCTGAACCAAACCCTTGAAAGAAAGTTTATTCTAAGGTCAACTAACAAATTCTGATATTCCTTTGAACTTCTAGGTCTATTTGTGACTTACAAGAAGGACATCTATTTTCTTTACATGTTTGTTAGACTTGCCCAAAGAGAGTGAGCTGGTTTATTTTGATTCTGTTATTCAAGTACTTAAAACACAGCCACATGCTATAAGCTACTCAATAAAAAGCTGTTCTTGTTGTAATCAAAAACAGAGCAGGGAATATGAAAGCTTTTCACACCCATGCTCCCAGTGCTTTATGGCTGCTTCCTAAAACCATCATTCACTCTCACACACAGTGACTCAGGCAAACCCACATCCTTCTCCATGACAGGCACGGTTGCCCCACTGGCTTCATCCTACTGGGAGGCAAGACCTCATGGTGAGAGTAAAGGAGTTTAAAGGGTTTTAGATCAGCCAGCTGGTGGATAGGACAGAACTCCAAATAATCAAAGCTGCTTCACTCCTGGGTGCAGATGTAGTCACACTGTAAGCAAGTCTGTCTATCAACAAAAACAAACACAACTGAGAAATCGCGTCACAGAGAAACAGAGCTGAAAAGGCCCATGTAGAGGAAAACACAGGATCCGAGAGAGATAAAGTAACTCACCTTAGACCAAGCAATGAAAGGCCCGATTAGCAGCCAAAATACTTCAGAATGAAAATCGTTGGATTGATTTTTGCAAAATCACTGCTTTGAAACCACTAAAGCTAACAGCAGCAGGTATTGTAAATCAGACCATGTTGCTCCCTTGCTCGAGACCTCTGAAAGGATTCTGGTTGTGCTGAGGGTCCAAGCTCGTCCATGTAACTTACAGGCACTTCACCTCTCTGGTCTTGCTTGCTTGCCCACCTCGCTTCTCATCATTCCCACTTCTACTCCACAGGCTCGCCTCACACTGTCCTGTTTTGAGTTGATCCGTGATGTCCAGTCCATGTTCCATGTTGTCTTTGGTCCCTGTTCCCTCTCCTAGAATGAATGTCACCGTCAGACACCGTCCTCTTTGCTCTCCTTGTACCCTCTACTTCCCTATATAACACTGCTTAGGCCAGAATTGAAATTGGCCCTGGTTTTTGTGTTTTTTTTTTTGCCATTTTCTCTACAAAATAATAAAACACTTGAGAGCAACAATCATGTCTTTCTGATTCATTGCCCAAATCCAGGCTCTTGTACAATGCCTGACACATGATAAGTAGTAAATACTTTTTCAATAAATAAATACATTAAATTAAAAATTTCTTATTAATTACCTATAAATAATTACCAAATATCCCATGAATATCATTTCCCCCTGGGAAAATAACACTATGTGAGTGTAAAACCAAACCATATAATATTTCATAGGAGTTTGTTTGCTATAAATTGAAAATCAGGTCATTATCATTATTATTCTAGAGCATCATGCTACATCTGTGCCCTTTAATAAATTAGGTTACCAAAAACTGTATCCACCCACCCGATTCCCACAAAATGATATTCAGAAAGCAGTTTCAGCCTTCTGGGCCCTTAGATCTCTGGTCCACTAATTTTGGATTTCGAGTTGTCTCCTTAATAGTTAAAGAAGAAAGCTTTGAATTCGTAGCCCCTGAATACCAGCAATCTGGACTTTGGGCGCCATGACATTGGAGCCCACACACCTTCTTGCTGACCCTAAAATGATAAACTTGCACCACCCATTATAGGTATTCTTTCCACTGTAAGGATGGATTTCCTGTAAAAAAAACATGCTTTATAGCACAGTGTCATTTTATTCATATAAAAGAGCTAAACTTTTATTTTTCTTATATTCCAAGGTTTTTCTGAGGGAACCACGTGACAATAAAGCTGTCTTTCTGCAAGTATTTACATCTCCTGTCTTCTATTTATATCTCCTGTCTTCTTCTGCACAGGCATAAAGGATTGCATTTGGATCCCTGCCAAGATAAGTCTTAATTGATTTTTTTCAGTTGTTTCCTACTGCCATGGCAACCATAATCAAATATCTTTTCATGAATAGCTTTGTCAATTGCAATATAATATTCTCACTGAATACAGTCTCCAGTTCTCTTTCTACAAAGCTCTCGGGAGCTTTTCTTCTCTGACCTAACATTTCTTTTCCTTCAAGCCTCTAGGCCCCATGAAAATCATATATTTAAATGGCCCACAAGGTTTTTTAAAATGAGAACCTCCTATGATTTCCATCAGTAATAACACACACAAAGATAAAAATAGATTATGCTTTCAAGGGTAATAGATATTTTATTACTGGCATGATTTGTCAAATACCTATAATCCCTCTCAAATCACCTCTGACAATGTTATTTCTTTTTTTTTCATTTTTGTCTCCCAAGAAAAATCATTATTCATCTTAAGAGAGAACATCTTGTCAAGTGTTGCAGTTCAACAAAATAAGGAAAACATCACTGCCAAAATGTAGCAAATGTGATTACACAAGGCCAGGGAGAAGCCCATAATTAGATCATTACCATGGAAACAACCTAATTACATGTGTAAAGCAGTGAGGGCTGAGTTGCAGATCTGAATATGTTAATACCATTGTCTATGTTATAATATTTCTGCTACTTAGCTTTCCCCAAATATAAAATATAAATTATATAGATAAATCTCAACTCAGTTTAAATGAATGAAAAAATACTGTACAGTTATGTGAATGGAGTTCAGGGATATTCACTCTATTATAAACACATACATATGCCATAAATGAGAAAAAATGTTTCAATGTACATATTAATAATAAATGTGTATTAGCATGTAAATAGCTGAATGGCCTTAAATGTGCATTCTAAAATTTCATACTGTGAAAAAAAATTTGCTATAACAACCAAAGTTCCGATAAGGTAAATCAATTTTTTTCAACTATATTTTATTATTTATACTAGGGAATAATTTTATGTTGATCTGCCCTTTGTTATTTAGAGGCCCGTTGTTTCTTTAAGGACTCATTTGATCCTTGAAGGCTAAAATGTGCATCTCCATTCATTATTCAGGCCACAGTTAAAGAAATGTGCTGAATCCATAGGGGCAGGGAAAAGCTGCTCAGAACTTTATTTATTTAAGTGTGCATTTACTTTTTTAAATTACCAAATCCAAATATCTGTTTCCAACTGCCTTTTAACACTATTTGCAAGTGCTTTTGTGGTTAAATTTCTTAAATACTTCCCTCACTCTCCTTAACTGTCCATTTGGAGAGCATCTTCTCCAGCAGCACCAGATATGAGCTACTCCCTGACCTCTTTCACCTCTCCTGGAAACAGTGTGGTTTCCAGAGTTCAGCAGGCCAAGAGAGGAGGTATTGCTGAGGTTCCTTCCTCCCAACCTCTTATGCTTACACAATCATGATCAGAATCAGAGAGAGGGTAAGAGTGGGAGGGGCCTTGTTATTTCTTGAACTCCAGGCCTAAGGTGATCCACCTACCTCAGCCTCCCAAAGTGCTGGGATTACAGGCGTGAGCCATCACTCCTGGTCATGGGGCCTTGTTATTTCTGATTGGTCTGCACTACTTATGTCACCTGTACCTCTGACTCTTAGCAATGTGCGTCTCGTACTGTCATTCCCTACCCTTCCCTGAAGCTGTAAGAACTGGTCTCCTTCTGGGGAGAAGGAAGAATGGAGGAAACCGTGGCTCTTTTGGATGGAGGTACAAACTCATTCTGGCGCTATCTTCTGCATGCCTCCCTTGGCTTTCTTTTTTGCAGCACATCACATACACATACACACACACACACACACACACACACACACACACACAATCATACACACGCATACAACATACAGCCTGAGAACAGAATAGATGTGGCAAATCCATCAGCAGCTCAGGGATCCAAATAACTGAGTCTCCCTTTAACAGAGGACCTTAGACGTGTGATGCATAAACACATAACTAGCTGGGGACAGAAAATAGAGCTCATCAACACAACCATAGAATCTGAAGGAGGAGATGAGCTTGACAGGAAAAACAGCCGGACTTAAAGTCAAGCCATCACATTGCTATGATGTACGAGTCACTTTCCCTTTGGGCCCTCAACTGTACCTCTCTGCAAAGCAATAGGATGAGGCTGGATGGCATTGAGGTCTTTCATGAGTTCTAACATGCTTATCCTATGGCTGTAACATAATCTAGGTCAAGGCTGATTCCTGTTTTCCCTCTCATTCAACCTGGCCGGTCCTGGGTCAGGATGTCCCTGCTCCCTTTACTGTCCATCCAGCCACCCTGGAGCACACACACCGTTAAGATGGAAAGAAGGAGTCTGAAATGGAGACAAGATTACTCTATTTGTCCTGCTAATCCTATAACCTCTGTAGCCTTCATTGGACTCAAATGATGGTCAGTGCAAGGGTATCCGGATGGGGTAGTGAGTGAAAGGATCTCTGCGAGTCCTTCGAGCTGTTCCGATGTAACATTCCATGAAGAGAGTGACTTTTCTTTGTGTACTTCAGCAGCTCTCGCCCATACTCAGAAACCTTCGGTGACTCCCCATTTCCATAAATGCCAGCACCAAAAGCCACTGCCTGTCTTTCAGAACAACTTTTAATCTAGCTGCAGCTTTCTTGCCCAAACTTGCTTTACTCCATGCTTATTTCCCACCATCCCGTACCTCGAGCTCACTGGTCCAGCCAGGCTTTTCCACAGATCCACACATCCTCAATCCCAGTGTTCTCCCTACTCTCATGCTGCTTCTTTATTCACCAGCCTGGCACATAGTAGGCCCTCCATACAGATGTGTGGCTTGACTGTTGAAGCACCCTCCCACGTCCAAACCTCATCCCAGTTTTCAAGTAACAGGTCAGGTCTCCATCTGTAAGGCTTGCCCTGGTGGTTGTGAATTACACAACTGCGTTCTCTAATCTACAGAATTTATGATGTGACACACCATTTAGGACTGACACTCATGACCTCTTAATCACTGTTGAAAGCGTGGGGAAATTTACTACCCCTTATGAGTAAACATTCTGAAGATGAGTAGCAAGCCTTCTATTTCTTTATCATAGAAATAGAAAGAAACCTTATCACACTGAATCCTTGATAGGTACTCAGGAAATACTAGACTGATAGGCTGGGAGGTGCTCCAAGAACATTTCCTAAGCAGGATGAATACCATTCCTATTGTATAATCTCCACTTGGCTAAATGCTCAACTTTCAAGAGGAAATTCAAATGCCAGTTTAATGTGTCCTTTCTCTACCCTGCTGGACAGAGCTTGCCCTTTCTCTTCTCACAAATGACCGTCAGCACTTCTCTCATTGCTGCAACTTTTTGTTTATATACCTGTCTCTCCACTTAAACAATAAATTATTTGCCTTGAGGAAAATAAGCAAATTTTACTTTTGTTATAATTGTATTTCCAGTATCATGCCCACAATATAATAAATGTTTAAAAATGTTGAATGAATGTATAGAAAAAATGCCCATACCCTTTAGGAAAAGAGTGTAATTTTGCTTCACTTTCTCTCTCTCTGAACATGGTGAAATCAGTTTTTATCAATTTGAGATGAAGGACTAATATGAGGCTTGGCATCCACTTTGCAAGTTCATGATCTAAGTTGCACACCGAGTTAAAGGATAGAATTATCCATAGGATGGTAATATTTATGTCATGTCTTCTCCACTATGACCTTTAATAGTCCTGAGTTGCTACGCATGGACACTGAACTCTCTGGCTTTTGAAATCCATATTAAAGAATAATTAAATATTTAAAAGCCACCATTAAGAAATTAAAAGAGATAATATATTAGAAAGTGCCGAGGCAGGTGGATCACGAGGTCAAGGGATCGAGACCATCCTGGTCAACACGGTGAAACTCCGTCTGTACTAAAAATACAAAAATTAGCTAGGCATGGTGGCGCATGCCTGTAGTCCCAGCTACTCGGGAGGCTGAGGCAGGAGAATTGCTTGAACCCAGGAAGCGGAGGTTGCCGTGAGCCGAGATCACGCCATTGCACTCCAGCCTGGGTAACAAGAGCGAAACTCCTCAAAAAAAAGAAAATAAAAAGATTTTGCTTGTTACAATATCTTCTTGTGGGTGGTCCAAAGATCGTGGTAAGACATTAATTGCTTCTTTTAATACCACATGGGTATCTCTCATCATCACTATCTACTTTGAACTTTATTTGTTTGTTTGTTTATTTTGAGATGAAGTCTCGCTCTGGCGCCCAGGCTGTAGTGAAGTGGCGTGATCTCAGCTCAGTGCAACCTCCGCCTCTCAGGTTCAAGCGATTCTCCTGCCTCAGCCTCCCAAGTGGCTGGGATTACAGGCATATGCCACCACCCCCAGCTAATTTTTGTATTTTTAGCAGAGACAAGAGTTTCACCATCTTGGCTAGGCTGGTCTCAAACTCCTAACCTCAAGTGATCCACCCACCTCAGCCTCCCAAAGTGCTGGGATTATAGGCATGAGCCCCCGCCCCCAGCTTCTATTAAATTTTTAAAGACAGTGTCTCTCTCTGTTACCCAGGCTAGAGTGCAGTGGCACGATCATAGGTCACTGAAGCCTCAAGCCCCTGAGCTCAAGCAGTCCTCTTGTCTCAGCCTCCCAAGAAGCTAGGACTACAGCTGTGCACCGTCATGCCCAGCTAATTTCTGTTGCTGCAGTTGCTAGAGAAAGGGTCTCACTGTATTGCCCAGGCTGGTCTTGAACTGCAAGCCTCAAGTGATCCTATGGCTTCAGCCTCCTGATGAATGTCATTTATTAACATATTACTTATATTCTTTCTTTAATACATATTCTTTGAGAGCAGGGACAATTTGAGATATGTGTGTCTTCTCTGTAGCACCTAACAAAATAATTTCTGTAGGTCAGAAACTGTTTTGGTAAACAGTTAAGCATGAATTCATTAAAGACCATGTTCCAAGTTTCTAGTTTAATATTCAAGTTTCAAGCTTAATATTCTGGTGAATACTAAAACTGAGCAGCATGGTGGAAATTGCTTTTATCACAGTAAGAATAATGAATGTCCTCTGCCTAAACAACCAGCTTTTTTTACACAATCATCTTCATGAATTATATTACCACTTGTAGCAAGCATGGAGGATTCACAATGCAATTTCATATTCAGAAGACCATCTCCTTCTTTTCTACCTTTGTTTTCCATTTATCTAATTTTTCCTGCTGATTTCAATTTAATATCATTTTACTATATATAATATGCATCTTTGTAAGCTGTCTTAAATTACTTTCAGACCAAACAGGTCTTCATGAACAAAAATAAACAGATCCATAGATGAAACAAATATAAATGAATCATAAAATCTGAAATTTTCTTGATTAAAACTTATTCTTTTTTTTTATTTTATTGCATTTTAGGTTTGGGGGTACATGTGAAGAACTTGATTAAAATTATTTTTAGATTTTCTGTTGATAAATTTCTTTAAATTGTTATTACTGAATCACAACTTTAATCACTTTATAGATTGTTCATAATTTTGCTCACACTTAAAAGATAACTTTTGCTTTCCATTTAGTCATCTGGATTTATTACTACACACTTCCAACTTAGCTAGTGGTGAACTGGGAAAAAAAAAAGTTAGAAGATGAATAGTTGTCTTCAAAATGATCTCTGTATTTGAAGAGCTGGGATATATGATAATATGATCAACACATATAGCACTTACTATGGGCCAGCATTATACAAACTTATCACCATTGAATCCTAACAACCATCATAAGAGACGATGCTGTTATTATCATCCCATATTAGAGATAAGGAAACTGAGGCACTCAGGCATTTGGTAACCTTTCCCAAGATCACACCACAAGTACATGACAGAACCAGCATTGAAACCAAGACTGGCTGGCTCCAGAGTGGTGCTCCTAACCACTTTGCAACCCTGCCCTCGACTCTGCTGTGCCTTCCAAGTCCTTAAAGGGTCAGTGAGGTAACATTGAAATGTTAGCTCCCAGTATTGTTCAAGAACTACCGCAAGTAATAAGAGGTAAAAGGGGAGCAGATGATCAGTTATGCCGCTGCAAGTAAAAGACAATTGCCCCCTCAAATCCCACTGTTCTTCTTAAGATGACATTTCCCAGCACTTACCCCTCCCACCCAAACCATTAATGGCTGATGCTTTAATATAAACTTTGTGGACTTTTAAGAAATCCAAACGCTATTTAAGCGAAAGACGTTGTGCAAAGGGGGAATTTTCTTTCACTCTCAGTAGCAAAATTATTCATTGCCTCCTGCTTTTATGAGTCATCTGTTGCTTCCGTCAGTGCTGCCCAGGGCTTTGTTTGCCATCTCTGTGTTTGAGCTTTGAAATGAGGTTATCGATTTATGATCAGTGTAACTCCTGGCTGACTCCTGGATGTTAAGATGCAATAATAGAGGGTTTGTGGAAAATCACCAGCTACGCTTGAAGGCCGGATTTACATCTTGTTCATTTGTTTGTCACTCCAGCATCCAGCACATAATAAACACTCAATAAGTATATGGTGGGTGAGTGATCAGTTCCATCAATTATTAGATGGTTGTAGACTTTAAGTTTATAATGGATAAAGACTCTGTTTACCACCTTATATTGGGCTAACACTGAACAATACAGATATAATAAAGTGAATGAACTACTCAGAGTTTTAAGAAAAATGGAAAGAAGGGTTTATGTGTCGCTGAAGTCATATGGTAGGAGACACGTGAAAATCAAAGTTCTGCCAACTAAAAAACTTTATTTTAAATCCCATGGATCCTGTTTTATAAGAAACCAGCTACTTCCTAATTCATTAACTGGAGATTTTAATTTTTATTATTTTTTCAGTGACATAAAAGGGTATTAAGCTTTCTTTTATTCCTTTTTTAAAATCTCCATCACCTTAATATAGTGACTCCCAGGTATAACAGGCATTGGAAAAATAAAAGACATAATATATTTATCTGGGAGATTACTTAAAAAGATTTCTGTTCTTCTGTTTCACTATAAAGGGCCGATTATATGCCATTCTGAGGAGGTTTTACAAAAAAAAATGTGAATGAGGTAAGGGGAGAGAGTCCCAACTAGCCTGGAATGGAAATCAAGAAATATCTGGCTTTGGCTTTAGAAGAAGCTGCTGTCCATCACAGTGTTTCTATTCACCTGGAGATTTACATGGTAGATGAGAAATCTTCTCAAAAATTGCAAGGTGTGTTCTCAGTTGGGGATCAGATCTGTGCAGGAATGAATAGAGGACTCAAAATGGCAGGGAGACAAAGCAGCCAAGGTGCCAGGAGAATTTGGCTGAATCTCTGAGAGAAAGTGTGAGAAAGTGTTCCAGAGAGGAGCGAGGGGCCTGACAAGCCGGCCTCAGCCATAGGGCTGGGCAGGAGGAGGACGAGGGGTCAGAAACACCAGCTGGTCCTGGTGCTCTCTCAATGCCCCTGCCTCACGAATGTCGTACGCGTGAGCTACACCGTGCTCCAGCACCACTGAGGGGTCCACTTAACCAGCTGTAATGGCACAGCGTTCCTTTCACGCTTCCCAAAGGGCTGCCAGCTTGTGAGCCATGAGATCTGCTCTTCAGCAGGGTGGGGGCTGGGCAAGCAGCAAGGGACCTGGTGAGGGGAGGCCTCAACTGAACCCCTAAAGGCACATCAAGTTACCACGTGGTGGGGACAGAAATATCTGGATGAACTTTGCAGGGATTAACATGCCTGTGTAAATGAGCCGAGCTGACAGCCCACAAAATGTTCCTTTATCCACTGACAAATTCAGATTTAATGCTAAATGTGAAATCACCTGAGCCCATATGCTGGGGAAACCTAAATACATTCAATTTATAAATTATTCTGTAAGAGAAAATAGAAATAAAATTATAAATTACTCTGTATTTGTAGGCCAGATATAGTGGCTCATGCCTGTCATCCCAGCGCTTTGAGAGGTAAAGGTGGAGGGAACACTTGAGGCCAGGAGCTCAAGACCAGCCTGGGCAACATAGTGAGACGCCATTTCTTAAAAAAAAATAAAAAATACCAAATAGCTGGGTGTCTATAGTCCCAGCTGCTCGGGAGGCCGAGGCAGGAGGATGCTGGAGCCCAGGAATTCAAGGTTGCTATGAGCTATGATCTTGCTGCACTCCAGCCTGGGCAACAGAGCAAGACTCTGTCTCTAAAATAAATAATAAATATTAATAAATTTTTTAAAGATATAAATTACTGTATATTTTTGACTGGCATCATGCTTGATGGCTTCATAAACTTCCAATTTCTTTCTTAGAAACATATTTGGCAAAAACAGGGCAGATGTTAACCTCATCTAATAGCTGAGGAAACTGAGGCTGAGAGAGACCAAGAGATTTTACCTCAATCCTACAGCTCATGTAAGGTGGGGTGCTAGTTGGGGTAGAGTCAAGCCTGTCATTGCAAGGGGGAAGTGCAGAGATTAACTCCCAGGAACTCTCCAATGCGAATTGTGATGGATGTTCTTTTCTTCCCTTTTATTTTCTCTTCTCTGCCCCTTTTCTTATTTCTCCTCCTTCTCTCCCCTGATAGGCGCCAGGGATGTCCTGCCAGGAGCACAGCAGTTCCTTGGAGAAGAAGCGGGCGGCGGGGGGGGATGACAAAAGGCAGAGAACAGACAGGACTAGCAGAAGCCCTCCCCACCTCCTCTCCTCACTCCGTGCTCTTTAAAAACACTCCCTGAGTCATTTTCCTTTTAAAATCCCATTTCACCAGAATGTGTAAACACAATTAACCAAATGTAGTCATGTACGTACTGAATAAAGAAAAGCCGTGGCAGCTTTTTTGAAAACAGCAACAAAAATGCCGCAACCCACTTGCCGGCCAGCAAACCCACAAGGGCTAGGAAGCGTAAGACTTTCCGGTATTAAGTGGGCTCTCAGAATTTTTTCCTCTCCCCCATCCCCTCTTTCAGAATTTATTCCCATGTCTTCTCTATGTCCCTGCAGAAGCCAGTGCACCAAAACAATCTACGTAGCCTGGCAGGGAGCCTGGCAAGCAAGCATCACACAGGATCCCAGCCTGCCCCCAGCACTCTCACGTCGGGGCTGGAAGAGTCCAGTGAGGGAAATGCCTTCTAGCCGATATTTTTATCTTAGGAAAAAAGCAGAGAAAATGAAGGTCCCCAGGGGCAGATAGGCTGGTAGAGAAAGCTTGGCTCTCAACTACTGCAATGAAAGACTTACACTGAGGTCAAGCAATGTCCTTTTAGTTTCTGAACAAAAGAAAATGTCCCCATTCCAGTGCTCCCTGATCAGGTTGAGGCCACCTGCCCCTCTCCCACAGCTGATGCGATTGCACCCACCCTGTAGTAAAGGTCAGAGGAGCTGGTTGCATAAGCCTGATTAAAGTTCGGAGAAGCACCATGAGCTTTGGGGAATGAATCAGAGCAAGGCTTTATCACTGTTCTTCAGCAAAATCCATTCCTCAGAAATGTAGCAAGTGCCTGCTACCTGCAAGGTGCTATGCTGTAAATTAAAAATTTAAAGGAATTCTTGCAACCTCTGTTACCTTTGATGGATAATCCCTGGGTAGGTAGGGTTAGTCTTGTTACCCAGTGATGAACGGAGGCCCAATGAGGTTCTGCGACAGCGATGAGTCAGAGGAGTCTCTGAACCTGTGAGAAGAAACGAGTCACAGCCCTGGCTTTCGGCAGGCACGTGCAGGAGCCGTGTAAGTCTTTCAACCACTTAGGCCTCCGCTCCTCAGCTATAAAGAGCAGAAGAGTTGACCAAACGGCCTACAAAGATGCCTTCTAGTTTGCTTTTATGTTTTGTAGCTAGTATTTATTGAGCACCTACTATGTGAAGTGAGTACCCATTTACACATATGAATATTTTTAACATTCTATGATTTCTAAAGATCCCATATGCTTAAAGTAAGACCATATAAATGTTATAAGGAAATTTATTTACATAGAAGAAATAAGGGAAAAGTGAGCAGTATTTTCTTTCCTTTCTCAACCGGTGTTTCTTTAAGCCAAAATTTCCCTCATCTTATCCTTTACTTTTAGTTTTTTAGGGAATTTGATGTCTGAGCCACAACGTCAAGACTTGTAATTTTTTGTTGTTGTTATTTTGGTTTTTAATGTAAAAAATAGTTGCAGAGAGAAGACAATTTAGAGTCCATCCTAGAGGTGCCCCAGAAGGTTAGGCAAGCTTTCAACAATTTAGAAACCAGTCACCCTTTCACAAGCCCATTGTAAACAGGCTTTATGATGTACATATTGTTCTCGGCTGTTACTGTGTATGTCTGTTGCAGTCTGCATTTGGAAAGTATTTTTGTCATTATTTAGCTTACTCTGGTGATAACCTTCTAAATTAAGACTCAGCCTCAGTAATGGATGTTTTGACCCCACTTGCCAAGTCTACAAGCAGGAAATGAGTGAAGACCTCTGGTTGGAAAAGAACCTTTCTGTGTGTTTCTGGCAAGTAAACTGTCATCACATTTAATTGAGATTTGAGAAATGAGTAGCAAAACAGCAGCGAATGATGGCATTTGCAAATTAGTTGAAGCCAAGTGAATTTTTGCCTGGAGTGTTCTGACTGAAAAACATAAATATAAGGAAAATCAATGTAAGCAGAGAGAATCTTTCTTGTTCCCCTACTGATTTTCCATGAGGTAAAGTGCATATAGTTGATTCACTATCTTTTTTTTTGCCCTTTAACATCTCATCTGTCAAATTTCAGATGAGACGTTGTAGTAGAAACAATCTTTGAACTTACTGTACTGATCAAAGTAATGACTCAAGCTGTATCTTCCCCTACTCAGCCCCTAATATAGATTTTTCTTTTCCAAGGAGTGATTTCAAATGTTTCTAAAGAGGGGGAAAAACAGCTTTTCAATTTTCCTCCCTTTCCACTGTGATATGGACTAAACCATCAATACCTATTTCTTCCAGTAATTCACACTCACGGTTATCAATGAGCTTATGCCAAGCTCTGTTCTCAGCACATTGTTGTTGTGCTGCTATAAAACTTAAGTACATTGAGGTCAGTGCAAAAGTAACAAACAGTGAAAGAATGTTACCTAACAAATGCTTTATTCCAGACATAATCATCTGTAACCTACAAGTCTAGAAATCTGTAATAAGACAGTTCTCTATCCTCAGTGCAATATGTTTAATTTAGATTTTTAGAGAATTTGCCACATTGTTAATATTAATCTGTTTTTGAGACAACGTTTCATATGTCACAGATAACACAATATAATGGTTTGGCTTTATAATTGCTTTAAATCAGCCCTATGAAAAGATGATTAAGAGCCTGTCGGTCTTTTCACATTTACATATACATAGAGAATATGTTCACATATATAAAAGTTAAGTTTCTCTGATCATTCTCTATATCAGTAAGTTACCGTAAATATTAAGCTTCAACAAAGTAATGGGATTTTTCTATACCTAATTTGTTCTCGATTCCAATGATAAATAAGGAGAGAGATGATAATCCTCATCATAAGTGACAATTGATCTTTTTTTTCTTGTCATAGGTGACAATTGATCTTTCTTTCTTTCATCTTTCTCATTTTCAAGGTCTGTGGCTAGGTACTAGAAAGGGTTGCATCCTTTTAGAATCAAGATTTCCACTATGATTCTATTGAACTTTTCCAGCTTTTACATTGAATGTATCTCTTTATCAAATCAAACATGTTCTCATTTAAAATTAAGCTTATTTCCAACGCTGACATAAAAGGTCTCATGATTTTCACTGCTATTTTCAGCCATGGAGCTGCAAGAAACCCTTCTAAGTTTGTGCACATAACGGGTATGTGGAATAGTCGTCACCCTACCATCAATGAAACAAGAAAAGAAAAAGGGTTTCAGGAAAAAAAAATGAAATATGTCTCGTTTTTACAGGTCAAAAGTGATTTTCATCCCCTGAATACTCTTTGAAAGTAGTCCAGACTTCAAATTACCGTAATTTTCACCTACTCCTATGTAAGAAAAGGGAAGTAAAAGCACAAGGAATCATAAACATCTCAGCGCAGGACATTCTTGCTTTCGGTAGACCCTCCATTGTGTCCGATTCCTGCATGACTTCCCAGCATTTCTGCATCACTCTTCCCCTTATCCTTCTCTAATACGGTTAACATCGATTTTTTTTTTTTCAATTCTCTGCTGACTGCACAGTCTGAAAATGCTTTGACCTTTAAGTCAAGGTCAAGTTTGCATTCCTGGAGTAAACAAGAAAGAAAGATGGAGAAGGGAACTTAAAACCGTTTGACCAAGAAAAACTAAGGAGCAAAATATATATCCCAAGAAAAGGGAGAAAACAATATCTTTATTCTGAGGTTTCTCTTCCTTCTAAATTTAACATTCAAGGTGACGAATATTAATACAAACTACCAATGAAAGAAGAGAAATGTTTCCCAAAGTACTATCTGTGTGGTAAATTAATAGATCTGTTAGAATAAAACTTCTAACCATACTATTATTCTCAGGCAGTGTACTGGAAAAGCAAAACCATACATTAGGGCTCCAAGAAAAACTTAAACAAATGATGCTGGAAATATATGTTTAAAAACCCACAAGTTTGAATAGTGTTCTAGAATCGTTTCATGTTTCATAAAGACTTTATTGTTGTCTCAAGGCCTAGCTACAGGAATCTGACAGTTAACTGCTTAAAAAGATAGTACATCTTGAAATGTTCATAACTTTTCATTTACAATAAAGGCAGAAAAACAATCACATTTATAAGAAGACATTTTTTCCTTTCCTACTCTGAAGCAAAATTCTAACACAACTAACAGAAGGCACTTTAAGACTTCAGTGTGACACGTTAAATGTGGACATGGTCATCTAATGAGATTAACTCAGTTGAGTATCTGGGAGACCTTTTTTTTAAACAAAGTGCCTCCACTGAAATACTGTGTCTTTTGCAAAAGCCTTTTCATGATCCAAGTTTTAATTATGATGTGAAACTATCCAGAAAGCAGTTTCAGTGATAGGTTTATGTTCACATGGACTGCCTAGTTAAGCTTAGAGGTTTGTCATAGAGTATGTGGTAGCTCTCTAAGCATTGGAAGCATGTTTTCACTTGGATTAGAAACCTACATAGGATATTTGGTGACTAGTATTGGTGCTCACCTGACATTCATTCCCTCTTCTTTCTTTTTTTTAATAGAACCTAATTTTGTCCAAATATTCGTGTTTCCTTCTCATAGGCATGAACCTCAACTCCAAGGGTAGCCTCACTGGAATACAGATTTATTCATTGGTCTCTATTTCCCTTGCCAGTAATTAATTCTGGAATGGACATGTAATCTAACTCTGGACAATGAGACATGGGGAGAGGCTGTCAGAAAAATTCGAGAAAAAGAGAGAAGCAGTCAGGTGTGGTGGCTCACACCTATAATCCCAGCACTTTGGGAGGCCGAGGCAGGAGGATCACTTGAGGTCAGGAGTTCGAGACCAGCCTGGCCAATATGGCGAAACCCCACCTCTAATAAAAATACAAAAATTAGCCAGGCATGGTGGCACATGCCTGTGGTCACAGCTACTCGGGAGGCTGAGGCTGAATTGCTTGAACCTGGAAGGTGGAGGTTATAGTGAGCCGAAATCGTGCCATTGCACTCCAGCCTGGGCGTCACAGTGAGGCTCTGTCTCAAAAAAAAAAGAGGGAGAGAGAAGCCTGAAGAGTGACTCTTTTTTCCTTCTCTTGGGTGTTATTGCTCATAAATACACTGCTTAGATCTGCCGTAGCCTTTTTGGTACCAGTCTAAAAAAGGAAACCAGCTTAAAACATAACAGAGTAAAGAAAAATTTTCTGCAAAAACCTAAATGTCTTCGAGTCACAGTATCAACCAGCCCTGAGACTCGCCCGATGTGAGTCTTAGCTATGGGAGAAGTTATTGTTGTCATTTTAGATACTTGGCATCTGGGATTCTATTCTTTGCAGCCAGTAGCAGGCTAACCAATTTCTCTTGACTTCCTTCAATTGTAGCCACCTTCCTGCCTAGGCCTTTCAAAAGAAGAGGGAGTCCTAAGCCAATGTGTTTACCCTTGTATTTAACTTGAAACTTTCTGCCGTTAACACGAGGAACAAGGTAAATGTACAGAAACAAAAATAATATGATTTAACGATACCAAAACATTGATATCTTAAATGTATCTTGGAGGGGTCGCTTCATGTGCCTGGCAACGTTGTGAGTGTCAGGCTGCCGAGTAGAGATGTGAATGACAAAGAATGTGTGACATGAGTTCACACAGATGATGGTCAGTTTAATAAAGCAAACTGGACAAAAAATAATTCAATCTGTCTCCACAACCTTTGTCAACCTACTGTCAGAGCTTTACTTCTCCTCCCCTCAATGACGTCTTGGGCAGATCCACAACTTTTTGCTTCCTTAAGTACTATAGAACTTATTTTCAGGAACGAAAAAACGCTAACACTATCATATACCAAAACTTCAATTTCTCCTTGAAATCAATGCTTTTCCTCCCCAGCTCAAGTGTGTTTGTGTCTTTCTTTGTCTGCGTAGGACAAACGTTCTAAGAAGTCTTTTTCCTGAAGCACCTCTGTTAATTCTTTGGAGACCATTTCAGGGACTCATACATTTCACATTTCCGGATGCATGCAAAACACTCTCTGGTTAATCTCTTATAAGACCCTTGACTCCCGTACCAGAGGTACTTGGGATTCCTTCATTCCAGCAAGCTCCCCTCTTGGTGTGAAATGGTATGAGGTCCTTTCAAATAACTTACACTTAAGTTATTCAAGCTGCCCATCTTCAGCCACCTCACACCTGGGATTTCTGTTGCAGAGTCAGGCACCAGGCCCTGTGCTGCCCACACTCTAGAGCTGCCTGGCCAAACACAGAAGCCACTAACCACATGTGCCCATTGAACACTTGAAATACGGCCAGTCCAAATTGAGATCTCAAAGCCTTAGTCTAAAAATAAAAATTAAAGCAAGATGTCTCATCACTAATTTTTATATCAACCACCTGATAATACTTTGGATATATCGGCTTAAATGAAATGCATTAGCAAAATTAATCACCCGTTTACTTTTACTGTTTTTAAACGGGCTAATAGGAAATAAATTACACGTATGGCTCATATCATATTTCTGTTGATCTGCACTTCTCTAGAGCCTTGGACACAAAGAGTGCCCCGACCAGAGCACTGGCATCACCTTGGACCTCTTAGTTATAGAGAGCCCGGACTGGCAATAGTGCTCAGAATGGTCATTTTAACCAGACCTCTAGGTGAATTTCTGATGTAGGGTAGAGGTAATCTGCAGTCTGAGCACTCACGTTGATTCTTAACAATCTGTTACCAGTTCATGACAAAATAAATGCAGGAATTTAGAGTACTGTTGAGAAATTTTTATAGCTATTTGATGTTATCATATGGAGTATGTAATCTCTGAACATTTTTTCAATTTCATTTTTCTAAAAATTCAGTTCTATTAAATCTATAAACCCGTCAGTCCAGGATGTATTGAAAATTAAAACAGGTTGGTCCTTTATCACAGAAAGTTTGTAAAGTCCTGCCGTAAAGGGAACATTTCAAACTCTCTGAGGAAACTCAAACTCTGTAAGATGGCAGTATTCCCTGCTAGTGAGCCCTTCTGTCCTCATCACTTTTCCTCCGGAGGATTTTCCCTCAATTTCCTCCCTTAGATCAAGACGAAGCCACATCGCACCTTACCCTTCCATGCCACGGTGCTTTCTTCTCCTATGAATTGTTTTCTCAGGCTGTTAAATGCATCCTTTGGAGTGACAATATTTTACTGGCCAACACCTTAGCATATCCTATGGGGGGGCATGTCTAAGTACCTTTCTTCAGAATGTGCAACACAATTGTCACAAGTTGTCCTCAGCTTTGGACTTCAGCCCAAATCCCAAAGCAATAGGAAAGTTCTCAGTCTGCATCAAGGCAAAGACTCCCAGATTCTCTGGGGAACTTATTTTGGGCTCTGGAATTTTCTGTTTTCTTTTCCCTCATCAAAACACTCCTCCAATTTCCTCACATGAATTGAAGTAGTCATAGCAATCAATCCTAATTTGAAAGTTTTAATTGGAATAATATGTAATCTTTTTTAAATATTATACTCTGGGTTTTTTCTACACTTTAAGGAAAATCTTGTAAATGTGCCCAACACATTCCATTAAGATATAGATATATGTAACTTAGTGTATATTACATATTCCTGGCAAATGGGAATTTAAACCTCTTTTTTGGTCAATTTAATGTCCACAAGCAGTTCACCGCTTAATCTATGGCTCATTTTGTATAAATAAAGTCTTCATTATTAAATGAAGAACCACTTTCTAATTTTCCATTTTAACAACATAATCACAGATTTCCATGCAGCAAATTTATTTAAAGAAAAATACACCTGAGTTTTCCATTTATACCCATATTAGTATTTTTATCAATAGTTTGAATGTTAAGTGGCAATCACATTCCAAAAACCCTGAACATTTCGTAATTTCTTTCTGGCTTTTAAGAGCTTTGCTTCTTGCCACGATACTTTCAATAGATTTATAAGTGTAAGCAATTTAATTTTTTTGAAGAAAGTAATGGATATGTATTGATTTCTTAATATGCACTAGACACCGTATTAGAATGTACTGTTTTTTACTAAATCTACAAAAGTGAATAAAACATGTCCTTTCCTCGTGGAACTCAACAGTCAATGAGACAGACTCCTACACAGACAATACAACACAAGGTCGGGGTTATAAGACAGTATTTTGTGCAGGATTCTGTGAGGGTAGAAGGAAGGGGCCCTTAACTTCTAAGGAGGTTAGGGAAAGGTTTCCAGGGGAAGATGATGCCTAGAACTAGAACTGGAAGGAATCATAGTAGGTTTTTCAGGTTTAAAAAAAAAAAAATGTTTGCAAAACATTCAAGGCAGTGGATACTGCATGATTACATATTCAAACGCATGATACAGTCTAAAAGTGTTAGAGTTAGGTAGGTTAAAATGAGGCTGGAGAACAGAGAGAAACCAGGCGATGCAGACCCTGAATGTTATACCTAAGAGCATGAACGTAACTCAACAAGTGTCGCAGGCTATGAAAGTGGTTCAGTCTTCTAACACTATACAAGTTGTCCATTAGTTTCTCTTCTGGTCTAATTTTGCAATCGTTTCCACACAAGATCTTTAATATAAACCTTTGTTGAGTTCAAGGCCACATATAAAAATCAAAGAGAATAATAATGTCAGTGAAACATGCAATATATAAAAGAAGCAGGAATACTCTCTAGCTCCCTTCATGAGTAAGAATAATTGCCTTAACTGTTTCAGGCGCTAAGATGCATTCTCATGTAGCATTCTATGTTCAGAGCAACTTTGTGACATACAGTAGACAGCTGTCATTTTTTCCAGTACAGTTGAGAAATGGCAGAGGAAGAAGATGGAACCAGGTCTTTAAACTGCAAATTCTTTGCTCTTCTCCTTCATCAGGAGATGGAATCTATGCTAATGAAATTTCTTGCCAAATTTAAGAGAAATTGTTGATGATGAATGCCATAGGTAACATTACCCTGACACACACGTTTTGTAAATTTGTCTAAATTGTTTGCTATGTAAATGATACTATTAATAATGATTAAAAACTAATAATTTATTGAGCACCAGAAAGTGACTATTTATTTTTCTTCCTTTGTTGTGTTTTGTTCTACAAATTTTCCTCTAAGAATCACTTTAGCTACTTCTCACAAATATTGATATTTTGTGTTTTTATTATCATTTAGTTCAAAATATTTTCTGACTTCTCTTGTGAGTGCTTCTTTGATCCATGGGTTATTTGGAAGTGTGTTGTTTAATTTCCAAATATATGTAAGTTTCTTGGTATCATTTTGTCGTTGATTTCTGATTCAGTTACACTTCAGTCAGGGAACATACTCTGTAAGATTTAAGTCTTTTCAAATTGATTGAGATTAGTATTAAGGTCCCGAATATGATCCAGGTGTATAGTCCATGAATACCAGCAGGACAGTGCAGTCTGCAATGATCAGATTCAGTGTTCTGTGAATAGTGATTAGGTACAGGCAGTTGATGATGCTCAGATCTTCTGTATAAATAGTCTTCCTGAATTTTGTGTCTGCTCATTCTGTCAATGAGCAGACAAATTACTGAGCGACGATTTCTAAAACATCTAACTGAAATTCTAGATTTGTATGTATTTTCCTATAGTTATGTCAGATTTTTAATTCAGGTATTACGGAGTTCTTTTATTGGATACTTACACATTTCAGATTTTTATGCTTTTAGCCTGGCGTGGTGGCACGCGCCTGTGGTCCCAGCTACTCGGGAGGCTGATGTGGAAGAATCACTTGAACCCAGGAGGAGGAGGTTGTAGTGAGCCGAGATTGCACCACTGCACTCCAGCCTGGTGACACAGCAAGATTCCGTCTAAAAAAAAAAAAAAAAAAGATTTTTATGCCTTACTGATGAATTAGGCCTTTTATTATTCTGAAAGTATCCTCTTTACCTCTGGTAATGATCTTGGTCTCACAATCCACTTTGTCTGATATTAATATAGCCAGGCCAGCTTTCTTACGTTTACTTTTGGCATGGGCTATCTTTTGCCAAACTTTTATTTATGCTATTGCCTTTACTGGGCATCAGTTGACTTGCAGCATCCACGGGGGCTGTAGAGAGCTGGAAGGACTGCTGGTCCATCTTTAATGCACAAACAGCAGCAACAGAGGACATACGTATCATTTCCAATGCTATTTACTCCATTCCATAGTCCTAATTTCATTTTCTTCAGGTGGACGAACTTCCTTTGGCATTTCTTACAGCTTAATTCTGCTGGTGACATATTCCCTCACCTTTTGCTTTGTGAAAATATCTTGTAATGCAGGTCCACTAAAGATGAATTCTGAATTCTCTCAACTTTTGCTTATGTGAAAATGTCTCCATTGCACCTTTAGATTTTATTTTTCTTTTTAATGACAATAAGAAAATAATAAATGTAGAAGGTAATGGATATGCTAAGTATTCTAATTTGGTTGTACACAATGTATACATGTATAAAAGTGTCACACTGTACCCCAGAAATATGTACAATTTCACCTTTATTTTTGAAAGATATTATATTACTTTTACATTGCTGGCATCACAAGTGACCACAAATCTAGTACCTCAAAACAGCAAAAAATGTATTATTGTGCAGTTCAGAGATCCGACCTGGGTCTCACTGGGCTAAAATCAATGTGTCAGCAGAGCTGTGTTCTCTCTGGGAGCTCTGAGACAGAATCCACTTCCTTGTCCATTCAAGCTTCTAGAGGCCACCTGCATCCCTTGGCTCATGGCCATCCTCAAAGCCAGCAATGTCGCATCTCTCTGACCTTCCTTACATAATCATGGCTCCCTCTGATCACAGCTGGGAAAGATTCTCTTTTTTTAAATACCCATGTGATTATACTTGGCCCACCAAGATAATTCCGAATAAATATCACCATATCAAAGTCTGCAACCCTAATCACATCTACAGAAGTCCCCTTTGTCATGTAAGGTAACATATTCACAGGTCCTGTGGATGAGCGTAAGGTGGACATTTTGAGGGGAAGGGGGCGTTATTCTGCCTACCCCAATATTTAATCAGAGTGTGAAATTTAAAGTCACAGATTTTTCCCTTCTTTTCAACACTTTTAAGGTGTTATTTCATGCATTTAAATCCCCACTGTCTACGAAAGCAGCTACCTTTCGTATAATTGCTGCTTCGTACTAATTACTTTTCTCTATAACTTTGGTTTCCAGGAGTTTGAATATGATATGCCTAGGTGTGGTTTTATTTGTAGCTATTCCGTTAGATTATGTCCAACTTCTTGGATCTGTAAGTTGGTATGTCCTTTAAAATGTCGGTATTTTTTGGTTTCTACTTCTCAAACACATTTTCTACTCAATTCCCTCTTGCCCCTTTCTCTGGGATTTCAAATCCACTTATCTTGGACCAGTCAATATCGAGACCTGTCACTGAGAACACCGCTCTGTTTAGCTCCCCCTCTCTGCACAGTGGCAAGAAGGTGCCCCCAGGGAGAAACCGGAGCCCATTGTGACACTAACTTTCAGGCTCTCAGTGTTACATTGACTCTTTTCTAATGCCTGGAAAAGGTTACCTCTTGCATTTTGCTCAGTTTTATAGTTGCCTATGGCAGGAGATGTAGATTGGTACCAGTTATTCTGTCGTGGATGAAAAATAGAAGTTTCCAAGAGTCCTTTATAAAGAACAGTTTATAAGGTGGTCTTAGGGTCCGAATAGGAAGCCATCTTTCCATGTTATAACATTGACAGGCAATGCCATAGATAAGTGTGGGTTAAAAATTGTTCTAAACATAGTAATTTCATAGCAATAATAGAGGAAATTTTTGCAGATTTGTATGCAAATCCACTATCAAAATTATTTGTCTTCTTTTTATTCCAAGACAAAAGATATTTTTACAAACATCTCTCATAAATTTAGAGACGGCCACGTTGTTTACTCATGTCATCTATAATTTTGTTCCACCGACCTAGCAAAGCACCTGCACTTCTTAACTGTAACTAAAGAGACAAACAGGTTAAATGCAGTGCTCACATTTCAGGTAGCTTACAGATGCAATTTTTTAAACATTATAGAAAGAAATCAACAATATAAAGTGAATGTATCCGGTTTGCCAAACCCCATTACCCTTTCCAGCTACTGTGACCTCTGACTCCACATGCAATTGTTAAGCGTCTATTTTTCACAAAGCATAATGCTAGGTGCTGTAGCTTATATGTAACTGGAATCTGCCACAGCCAGGGAATAGTCTTTAAAAACAAATCTTAGTTTGGATACCAGTTTCAATGTAACCTAGCAATTTAACCTCCTAGGGCTTCCACTTTTAGCTCTTGTAATATTAGCCTAAACATCACTACCCTGTATGGTTGTGTGCAGGTAAGTGCAATAACTTCACACTACCGCCCCCTTTCTAGCCACAATTCTGTAGGAGGTGTGATTAGGATAATTAATTTCAGTCTGTTTCCTATTGAGTTCTAGAATTCCTCTTAAGCGGTTCTTGTAATGGCAGAAGTTATAGGCACTGTTAAAACATTTTATCTCTTTATTGTATTCTGGGTTGATGTAAATTTTTTAAAAATAGATTCCAGCCTTTTGTTTATGTATTTATTTATTGGAAAAAGACATTTAGCACTGAGTACAGTACTGCACACCTGTCATCCCAGCTACTTAGGTGAGCAAGACAGAGGGATCACTTGAGCCCAGGAGTTAGTTGGAAGCTAGCCTGAGCAACATAGTAAGATGCCACTCCAAAAAAGAAAAGGAAAGAAAGGAAATGTCCTGCTTTCCTCACTATTATTCATGTGTCTCTAGAAGCACATACTTGTAGAAGAGCTAGAGATGAGGGAATATAATCTTCTTCCTCTTTCCCTCCGCTCCAGTCTTTCTGATCTCTTTTCGTCATGGATGAGTGAGCTCACAAAATTCTCCTTTCACCATGGATACTATACAGGAGCTCCACATGGACTAAATGAGGAAGTAAAAGTCACTACAAGAAGAAGGTACGCCATCAGACCATATTACCCAGCACTGACAACAACGTTTAACACATTGCTATGGCCCGTGATGTTTTTAAGTACATCCATAGACATCATTTTGGGTAAGCCCTGCAGCCAATTTGACTATGAGAAAATAAAGAATTATCGTCTCCATTAAACGAGTAGGGAAACTGAGGTTTCATGGGACCTAAAGAAAAGAGAAAATAGAGAAGGGAAGGCATTTTGCTTTCTCACAATTGACATTCTGTCTTTGGCCTATCCACCAAAATATATGCCAATCAATTGAAGCATTATTAATACATTACGAATACTAATAACTAATAATAACTAATTACTAATAAATAATAACTAATTACTAACATAACTGGTGTTAGTAATGCATTAATAATGCTTCAGTTGATTGGCATATATTTTGGTGGATAGGCCAAAGAAAATGCTAGAAGTATGTATCTCAGATGAGTATTTCTCATCGTATTTTAAATATTTATCATTAGACTGCAGTATATATAGATTCTTTCCTTCATCTCTCCAGAATGTGAATTATTCACGATAAACTATACCTTTAAATTCTAATTTAAACAATTGAGTATCCTTCAACGGTATTTACTGACACTTCTATTGAGCTATTTTCTTTCTACTTCTCCACGTAACTCATAGCCTGTTAAGAAAAACAAATTTGAGCCAAAATCCTTAATTTACCAAAACAGGTAAAGAATTAAAATTATATTGTTCAAAACAACAATAATCAATAACCAAGAATTCTCTGTCAGAGTTCAGAGGATGTTTATGCACTAAGAGGAAACGCTGTCTTTGGCATGAAGACGGGTTATTGAAATGATCTAATTTCAGACAAGGTACATAACTGAAGTTGTAGTCCAAGTTTATTGTAGCACCATATCTTTTTAATTAGGTAATTTTAAGTTTATAGTTTGAATCATCAGGGAAAAAATTGCAGCATCGTCTGTTTAGAGTCAAGGCATGCTGCTGACACATTCAAAATGTTCTGAACCTTCATATACAAACACTGCCAACGTTTATTCCAAAACATCTGAGAACAAGGGAAATACAGTGACTCTGAATGCTTCAGATTGGAACAATTTGTGCGGATTCATCATTATCTGTTGATCCCTTCTGAGATACAGTGAAGTGTGTTCAGTGCCTGCCAAATACACAGATATGAATAATTATGGAAGGAGAATGTCATTACAAAACTTTTTCTCTTCCTAAAACACTGCCAAAAAAGTCTGGAAAAATAAATTTCTCTGTAACTAGGTAAAATGGCTTTTACTTTCAAGGCTCTTAGAAAAAACTTTTTCAAAGAGAAAACTTGTATAAATTGAATCTGGAATCTTATTTCTTCATTTCTCTTATATTTGGTGAGGAGGTTTTTTTCTTTTTTTAAAGTCTTGCCAGGACTTTGTAAGTTGAGTCCATAAAGCCAGCTTCTGAGGTTATTTCTCTCTTCCTCATAGAACCTGATTCAGTGGTTTTCACCAAGTAAACAGTGGGGATGTTTTGACTTCATAGGCCAAATGATTGGACACATGTTAGGCTTGCTAAAAGGAAAACAGCAAACACTTTTCTATTAATATGTGTTATTCCACAGGAAAAGATTATGAAAGCTGTAACGTCGGTCAATCTACAACTAGCGTGCAATCTTACAAATATTATGAGTATTACCTCTCAGAGTTTAATCAAATATTATGTTCATATCCAGGAATAAACAGAAAACAACCTCGAACACATCTTAAATTTTTTCTTTCAACTAAGCTGTCCAAAGGTATATGCATTGTTCTCAGAGGTTGGGACTTGAAAGCAGATTATGTGATTTTTCTCTCATTTCCTTCATGCAATTCAGCATTACAGAATCATTTATTATCAGTTAATATGTGATAGACACCATACCAGGCCCTGGGAGTGGAGAATGGGATATGATCACTGTCATCAAGATTGTCATTATCTAGCAGATAGAAATAGTTTTGTAAAGAAAAAGTTAAATATGTGTGATAAATCCATAAGATACAGTGAGGATCCAAAGGAAAGACATTTCTGGAATGTGCTAGTAGAATCATTGACTCTCAGTATAGTAGGCTGGAATTTTTTCTTGATTCTTCAAATAAAATTATTATTCTATGACATTCTCAAAAAGACTAAGTTGAAAATAATTTTAAAACATGACAAACGGGAGCAAACATTAAAATTTTAGTGTTAACTCCTACTGCAAAATCAGATCATTTGTTAACTCTATTTTATGCAAAATAACACACCTCTTAGAAAAGATAAATTTATAAAGTAGTCTCATTTTTATAGTGCAGGGTGTTCCATTTACTCTCAAGTTAGAGTTGGGAAATTTTCCCTTAAGAATGACACATAGCTATGTCGAGGAGATTAGACATGAGAGTGTTTGGAATAGCACCCATGTAGAGAGAACAGAGTGATCAAAAATCAAAGGATTAAAAAAAGAATGCTCAGTTCAAATAACTGCAAATTAAAATTCTCTTTTTACGAGTTAAGGTTCTTCACACCCGATTCGAACTTTTGGTGAATAGATCTAGCTTGTGTTTTCATTTTCTTATGTTATCACAATTCATGGCTGAAGGAAAATTCATGGCATGGTGTCACTCTCAGACGTTAATTTTTAAAAATCTTCAGACTTGAAACTTTTTTTCCTGTCTAAGCAGAATCTTTTTTACCCTTTGAGTACTTTCATGCTCAGCTCCTTATCTGAGTTCAGTAGCGGGTATATTTCCTTAAGGGCATCAAAATGTACACTTTTCTCACTAATTAGCCATCTTAATAGCTAACGCTAAAAAAAAGGAGAATACCAAGTGTTGGTGTGAACAGGAGCACCTGGAACTTTCTTCCATTGCTATTGGGAATAGGTAACAGTATAACCCCTTTGGAAGATGATTGGGCAGTCTCACAAAAAATTAAACATATCCCATGGCTTACCAACTCCACTCTTTAAAATGTAACCAAGAGAAATACATGCTTATGTCCAGGTTAAAAATAAACAAAATGACATAAAATTTGTGTTGAGTATTTATAGAAGCTTTTTTATAGCCATAAACTAGAAAAAATTGAAAGTTTTTTTCTAGTCTTCACCAGAGTGAAGGGCTCATGACAAATCTCTAGTTCACCAATCAGAGAATGGATTAATACCATGTATATCTACATAATGGAATATTTTCAACAATTTAAAAAGAGCAAATTACAAAGGGCTAATATCCAGAATCTACAGATAACTTAAATTTACAAGAAGAAAAAAACCAAAAACCCCATCAAAAATTGGGCAAATTATATGATCAGAGACTTTCAAAAGAAGACTTTCAAAAGATATGTTAGAAGTCAATCAGCTTATAACTTAAGATTTGAGAATTTTACAGTACTAAATTACACTTTAAGAAAGGAGACTGCAAAATTCCTAAATATTTTAAGAGTCTAACTTTTATATTGGAGAACAGCAAAAAACATAAAGACACTATGTGACTGAAGTTTTAATCAAAGAACATAAAACTTCGCCATGTCAGGCAAACCCACTGAGCCAAGTAAAAAGCCCCAACCATGACTACTGCCTGTTTAAAAATGAATGGTTAGAAACTGATCAAGTAATCAATGTAAACACAAGGATAACTCTTCACCGAAAACCTGGACTGAATTTACAAATAAACTGGTCTGGTTTTCAATCAGAGAAACGAGCTAACTTCAAGTATGTTATGAAAAGTGGCCTAGGATATCCAAGAAGGAAAAGGTTGTGAACTTTGCACAATAGTCTGAAGAGGCCAGTAGTGGTACTCAGATGTGACCCTAAACAACACGGAAGAGAAGGGTTAGTGGCATAAAGAACTTCAAGATCATCTGCGTCTACTTTGTCTGAAAGGGGAGTTGTTTGGGGTAAGAAGCCTCACGTTTATGACGAGAAGCTAGTGGTTTCACTGGACTGTCAGAGCCCTTGAAGAAGAAAGACAAAGCTCTCTCCCTGAAAATTCAGGTCTGTTGTCCTAGGCAACTGCAGACACCCTTTCTAATGCCACCCCCTCTTTTTTGTCATTTCACTCATGGCACCACAACCAGAAAGTCAAGGGGGAGTCTTCCACGTCCGTGGGGTCTTAACTCAGACTCCTGGTGGCAACATCCTTCTGTCGCATACAAAAACCACTGAAATAAAGAATCCGAGAGTCCCGGGGGTGAGGTGGGGATGGGCGGTGGAACCTTGGAAGTGGATGATCAGGTGTAGTCAGCAAACACATCACCCATTCTCCGTGCACTGTTCTCGGATCTAGCCAGCGGAGGAAGCTGGGCACTTCATCCACGGAAATAATAGAAACTGGCTAAGACTTGGGCAGTGGAAAATGCAGCCAAGATCTCCGCTTCTGCATCTCTCTTCCCTGCACCCTGCATTCCCAGGCCACACTGCATTCCCAGCAGCCTTCTATTATAACAGACCCTGCTCTGCTCATATACCCTCTGCTGAAATGTTCTTCTCCCAAATATCCATGTGGTTCATTTCTTCATTTCCTTGAGTCTTTGCTCAAATGCCACATTCTCAGGAAATTCTGCCCTGACCACCTTACTTAAAAATTGCAAATCCCCTGGCCCCTGAAAAAACACCCACTTAACACCCGGGTCCCTTTACCTCTGCTTCACTAAGCATCCCTAGCCCTTATAACATTGTAGCATACTACAGAATTCACTTTTTTATTTATTTTGTTTATTTTCCATCTCCTTCAACTAGAACATAATCCCCATCTTCTTTTTTCACTCATGTATTCCTGGTCCCCATAACTGCAGCGGGGACTCAATCAATGCTCACTAAATATTTATTGAACTATTCTGCTGAATAGGTGAATAAATGCCATGGTTGAAAGCTATGAAGGTGCAGGGACTAATGTGTATTCATTTTTGTATTCCTTGCAATCAGTGTTGTATTTGGCATATGCTAGGCTCTCCAAAAAATGCTTGTTGAATAAATGAATGGATAGAAAATTTAATCCCAAATTGAAATAGCTGACTTTGTTTTTTGGATCGGAGTGGAGATTCCCACACAGTATAGGCAGTAAGGCAGAGGAAGGAGGAATGATGTAACAATAGCGGCAGTGGCAATACCAACAACAACAATAATAATAGCCAGTTAGTGGTAATATCTATCTATCAAGCATGGGGTTTGATACATATCAGGCCCAGGTCTCACATTCACTCTGCAAGAAAGGTATTAATATAATTAACTTCATCTTAAAGACGAAGGCATTAGGGATCAGAATGTTTTCACAAGTATTCAGGGTCAAATAGTTGATAAAGACAGCTGGGATTCAAACCTGGGACTACCCGCCCTAAAGACAAGGTGCCATTTTGCATAATGTACTTTTTGCTCTTCAAATCTGGAAACCAAACGATGTTTTTCTTCCCAACATGTATGTGCTGATGTGGCAGAAATAACCATGCTAGCAGCATTTACCACCCAGCACGTTAAGGCATTTGAAAAAGAGAGTAGCCTCATGTGAAACAGTTGCTGTCGCCGGGCACGGTGGCTCACGCCTGTAATCCTAGCACTTTGGGAGGCCAAAGTGGGTTGATCACCTGAGGTCAGGAGTTCAAGACCAGCCTGGCCATCATGATGAAACCCCATCTTTAAAATAAATAAATAAATAAATAAATAAAACAAAGCCCAGCTGAGACAGATGAAATTGAATTTTCAGGCTAGGCACCTTGACTCATACCTGTAATCCCAGCACTTTGGGAGGCCAAGGCTGGCAGATCACTTGAGGCCAGGAGTTTGAGGCCAGCCTGGCTAAGGCGTGAAAATTGCTTGAACCTGAAAGGTGGAGGTTTCAGTGAGCCAAGATTATGCCAGTGTACTCCAGCCTGGGCAACAGAATGAGACTGTCTCAAAAAATAAATAAATAAATAAAAATAGAGTTGCTGTCTTCAGAAACCAAACAACATAAACATAAATTGAGAACTAAGAGGAGTAGATCTTCCTGTGGTAATTCAAGAAAAGTTCCCGAGAGGCAACAAATATGGAGGAAGTACGCAAATGGTTGTTAGAGATGAGGAAGGGAAAAGGCAGTGCATCAGCAGAAACAGAAAAAAGTGGACTGAGCCCAGTAGAGAATAAGAGTAATTTATTAAGCTGATATGCACTATATATAAATTCATTCCTTCATACATTCCATCATCCAACATCTACTGTGCAATTCCTGTGTTCAGGGACCTTTTTGGGCACTGACATAAGGGAAAATCATCATGAGGAAAATCCCTTCCCTCATGGAGCTTACATTAAAGTAGTGGGGGGAGCAGACAAATAATACTTAGGTGTAAAGTATATCACAGGGGATTAATGCTAAATAGCAAAATAAAGCAGAAAAGGGAGGTCAGGAATGTTGGGGGTATAATTTAAACAATATGCCATGTTAATATTATTTGATGCTATCAAAGAAATTGATGCATTTAGGGCAAAATTGCCAGACTTTTGTAAAACAATTCAACCTTGAGCTTTGTTTGGCTCTTCAAGATTTCCTCGTCCTTAAATCAAAGCTGGGTGATGTACTGTGCCTCTGCACTTGAAACCTCTTCACTGATTGCTCTGAGATGAGAATAATAGCAGAACTCCAGCCAATTTCTAGGCTGGTGAGAATCTTAGGAAAAGAGAGTTTTAAAAATATTATGCCCTACAGAGTCACCACAGTTAGTGAAGAATGACAGTGGCTCATTAGGCCAGCCAAAACTCTAGCCTGACCACTAAGCGTCATTGTGGTCTCAGCCCACAGACCTGGGACAGAAAAAGAAAAGAAGTGGTATAAAAATGCAGATCGTGAGCAGTGAGCTTCATCATATTTGATAGGTCATTTCTAGAGAATTACACCATTAAGGAACGTGGGAGTGCAGAGTAGCAGATACACAGAACTTCAGAAAAACATCTTGCATAGTGCTTTAAAATTAGTTAGGAGCCTAATAAAAATTGACATCTATATGGACACTGTCTCATGGTTGAAAAGCCAGCTGAAAGGTTGAATAGACTGTAAACAAATGAAAATAAACGGATAGCAAGTCATACCGGGAGGAGTTTGGGTTGGCATTTGAAGAGTTCTTATTTAGCGTGAGAGCTTGGTGACTAAGCTATTACATTGGGATAAATAGATTGGGAATGAAATGTGCAAATGAACTAAGCTGGCAGGAATAGTTAGAAAGGTAGGAAACCCTACACCAGCGAATTGCTTATATTCAGATTTAGAAAAGGGCTGCTTCTGAACATCTGTTTTCAGAATATATAGCGGGGGCATGTGGGCTGGAAAGCCAGGAAGAGGCTGCACTCATGAATGGAAAAAAGGCAGCTAGTACAGGAGAGGAATCTAAAGGCGCTAAGATAGGTGGGCTTGGCCCACTGATGATGAAGCAGGAAGCAATCTGTAAACACTTAAAAGATATGAACACCAAGGAGAGTAAAATATTACTTATCCTGATATCCTAGAGTAGAGTAATGGGAGGAAATTTTTAAAAGGATAATTACAGTCAAATAATTTCTTTCAAAAAGTGTGGACCTCATCATTTAGACTAAGAAATTACTCAGGCATACTTCATACTATTATTTCAAGACCCGCTGCTCAAATGTCATGGTGTTTTTGTGGGTTTTGTTGTTGTCATTTTGTTTTGTTTTTGAGATGGAGGTTTGCTTTTTTGCCCCAGGCTGCAGTGCAATGGTGCAGTCTCGGCTCACTGCAACCTCTGCCTCCCTGGTTCAAGTGATTCTCCTGCCTCAGGCTCTCAAGTAGCCTGTTTTACAGGCACATGCCACCACGTCCGGCTAATTTTTGTATTTTTAGTAGAGGTGAGGATTTGCCATGTTGGGCAGGCTGGTCTCGAACTCCTGACCTCAGATGACCCACCCGCCTCGCCCTCCCACAGTGTTTCGTGGTCTTTTTGACTTCTTCTCTCCCACATCTCCCAGGGCAGAATTCAATCCTTGGATTTTCCCCTCAATGCATTCAAAAAATGGTTTTATTATAGCACTCACCACTCTGCGCTTCAGTTATATCTGGTCTCTATTACAAGAGAGTGAGTTTCTTTTCTTTCTTTGTCAATGTTTATTTTAGAATCAAGGGGTACATATGCAGGTTTATGGTTTAGTGATGATTTCATTATTTTTTATGGCAGTATAGTGTTTCATGGTATATATGTAACACAAATTTTTGTTGTTTGTTTGTTTGTTTGTTTATCCAATTTACTGTTGTTGGGCACTTGGGTCAATTTCATGTTTTGGCCATTGTGAATAGTGCTGTGATGAACATGAGGTGTGTGTGTCATTTTAGTGGAACAATTTATTTTCCTGTGGGCATATACCCAGTAATGGAATTGATGGCTCGAATTGTAGTTCAACTTGTATTTCTTTTTTGTTTTAATAGTAGTATTTGCATTTCCATTTTATTCACTTTTTGTTTCTTATTCTTTTTTTTTCTTCTTTTTTTTCTTCAATTTTTTTATTGCATTTTAGGTTTTGGGGTACATGTGAAGAACATGCAAGATTGTTGCATAGGTACGCACGTGGCAGTGTGATTTGCTGCCTTCCTCCCCGTCACCTATATCTGGCATTTCTACCCATGCTATCCCTCCCCAACTTCCCACCCCCAGCTGTCCCTCCCTTATTTCCCCCCAACAGACCCCAGTGTGTAGTGCTCCCCTCCCTGTGTCCATGTGTTCTCATTGTTCAGCACCTGCCTATGAGTGAGAACATGCGGTGCTTGATTTTCTGCTCTTCTGTCAGTTTGCTGAGAATGATGGTTTCCAGGTTCATCTATGTCCCTACAAAGGACACAAGCTTATCGTTTTTTATGGCTGCATAATATTCCATGGTGTATATGTGCCACATTTTCCCTGTCCAGTCTATCATCGATGGGCATTTGGGTTGGTTCCAGGTCTTCGCTATTGTAAACAGTGCTGCAATGAACGTTCATGATGCACATGAACGTTCATGTGCATGTGTCCTCATAGTAGAACGATTTGTAATCCTTTGGATATATACCCAGTAATGGGATTGCTGGGTCAAATGGAATTTCTATTTCTAGGTCCTTGAGGAATCGCCACACTGTCTTCCACAA
>NW_016107581.1:3617232-3621676 GCF_001604975.1 Cebus imitator | reverse complement strand
GAAAGAAAGAAAGAAAGAAAGAAAGAAAGAAAGAAAGAAAGAGAGAAAGAAAGAGAGAAAGGAAAGAAAGGAAAGAAAGGAAGAAAGGAAGAAAGGAAAGAAAGGAAGAAAGGAAGAAAGGAAGAAAGGAAGAAAGGAAGAAAGAAAGAAAGAAAGAAAGAAAGAAAGAAAGAAAGAAAGAAAGAGAGAAAGAAAGAGAAAGAAAGAAAGAAAGAAAGAGAAAGAGGAAAGAAAGAGAGAGGGAGGGAGGGAAGGAAGGAAGGAAGGAAGGAAGGAAGGAAGGAAGGAAGGAAGGAAGGAAGGAAGGAAGGAAGGGCTGTTCTGATTGGTGTGAGTCAGTATCTCATTGTGGTTTTGATTTGCATTTCTCTGATGACTAGCGATGATCAGCATTTTTTCATATGTTTGTGGGCCACTTGTGTACCTTTTTTCTTTTCTTTTTTTTTTTTTTGAGAAGTATCTGTCACGTTCTTTGCCCATATTTTCAAAGGATTATTTGCTTTTTAATTTCCTTATAGATTCTGCATGTTAGACCCTTGTTGGAGGCCTAGTTTGCAAATATTTTTTCCATTGTAGGTTGCTGTTTGCCCCCTTGATAGATTCTCTTGCTGTGCAGAAGCTCTTTAGTTTAATTAGGTCCCACTTGTCAATTTTTGTTTTTGTTGCAATCGCTTTTAAGGACTTAGCCATCAATTCTTTGCCAAGGCTGATATCAAGAATGGTATTTCCTGGGTTTTCTTCTAGGATTTTTATAGTTTGAGGTCTCACATTTAAGTCTTTAATCCATCTTGAGTCCATTTTTGTCACTGCATCTGGATAACCAGTTATGCCAGCACCATTTATTAAATAAGGAGTCTTTTCTTTGTTGCTTGTTTTTGTCGATTTTTTTGAAGATCAGATCGGGGTCTTATTATGTTTTGCACCTCAAAGCACCTAGAATATTGATTAGTATATTAAATGTCACCGTTACATGTTCCTTTGAGATTTCATTACTAAAGTTATCATTTGTTACCTATGGCAAGACTACATTGTGTCTTTAAGAATGTATATGTGAGAAAGTGTTTTATGTACTGACACGAATAGATTGCCAAGATGTCCATATACCTTGGTAAAATGATAAGGTGAGACGTGTTGTGTATAGCTTGCCTCTTTATGCATAGAAATGAGAGTCAAATAAGGATATAGTCATAGGTGCTATTATTTTCATAAATAAGATCTGGAAGGATACTTAAGCTAATTGCTGTTTACCAGTCAGGAAAAGAGTGGTGATAGCATGATGGGGAGAGCAGTAAAACCAACATTTTTTACTGTATACATTTTTATATTTTTTGACTTTGTAAATATTTATTCATTAGATATCACCTGCTCCAAATATTTTTTTTACAAAACCAGCCACTTGGGGAATAAAAACAATAGAAACAATAAAAGGTTGCCTAGGATTACATGAATAATTAGTTGAAGCAGAAAGGTATTGCCATTTGTTTGTTCAAAAAAAAATAAATTCGATTCCGGTGTAGATAAAATTGTTGTTGAAGAAATTGAAGGGAGTTTATATTTTCCTATGCAAGTCATGGTAATCAAAATTCTTTTGAAAGGCTCACTGGATAAAGGTGACTGCTTCGCTATGTTTCTGTTAATTGCACTAGGAAGGGCAGCATGCCTTGAGGATCTTCCATCTGTTGCATAGAACCCAAGACAATTCCTTACCATACTGTTAGAAAATCAATATTTTAAATAATGAGATTTATATGTCCTTGAGGTAGTGCTGGATACTAAAATAGATTTAAATGAATTTTCATTTGTCTAAACTAATTAGTGATTGCTTCTCTGGCTGATTAGTTTTCAGAAGAAACTCTCACACCAACATATATAGATACATGCATTTGAGAGGCATTTGTCAAAGTATAATTTTCAAGAAGTTATAAAGCATAATGCATATAAATACAGAATGAGCATGAGCTAAAGATTTATTTAATTTATTAATAAGAGAACCAGCGGGACAGTAATGCTGATTCAAGAAGGAGTAGAGAAGAGGAATTATATAGGCATGGGAGCAAAAACATTTGAATAAGATGGCATTGCACGCAAAACTGGTTAATATATCCCATAGAGCAATAAAATCATGGCCTTTGGTTATCATTTCTACTGGACAGAAATCGTTTAAATCTCTACTAGATAAAAATCTACCAAAAAAGTGCAGCTTCACAGAAAGTGGATTTTTATTCAACAGTTACATACAATCAAACAAAAGTATATTCCCCTGAATAATTAAATAATCTTTGGGCAGGCCTGTTAATAGTCTGATATGACATGGAAAGGACATATCACCCTCTCTCTGCCTTCTTTCCAACTAGGTAATGTTTCTTAACACATGTTAGTGAAAGTCAAAGTTTGTGAAAAAATGATTTGAGCTAAAACTCCTATCTTTGCCCTCAGGCCTGAAGTAAGAAAGGAATTCAGAGAGAGGGAACAATGACATATTTAATATTTTTAAATTGGGGCCTCTTCTAATAGGATTCTCCCCATATAAAGAGCTAAAAGGGAAAAGGGAATGATTCACTAATGTATAATATGTTGCAACTAGTATAATTATGCTAAGGATAAAGACAAGGTTGTTACCACTAATAAATACGGTAATAAATCTGACTTTACTCAGTCAGTGATGAAATGCATCAGTACTCTTACACTGAGTCCTTGAGATGAGGAAGCATTGTAATCTACAAAACTACCCTGACTGGTAGGAAAGCATTTTATGTTTATGGAGACTGGAGATGCAGCTTTAACACAAGGAAGTATCTCAACAATTCAACCTTGTTTTTCCTTGTTAATTAGGAAGCTGAAAAGCGAAGCTCATAGCTGTGTTGGTTCAGAGTAAATGATAGGATTGAGCACCAGAAGACATATTTTTGGATGCATTCAACCCAGCCACAGTCAGTTGTCTAAAATGTCATTAAGATAGTTGTGCAGTAAATGGGAATGCCTTGGCCAGAGTTTTTTCCAGGAAAAGTGAAGGACTAGAGAGAAACCAGAAATACAAAGTTCATGCTAACAAAAATAATTTTTCAAAGATTAATGCAATCTATATTTTTTCAGAAATTAATATAAGACACAATTTCAAGGATCACTAAGTGAAACTATACTATATGGCTATTTTTTTAAATAATAGGTTAGTCTGGGAAAATTCTTAGAAATTTGTTAAACAGAGCCGGGCAAGGTGGCTCACGCCTGTAATCCCAGCACTTTGGGAGGCCAGGGTGGCAAATCACGAGGTCAGGAGATCGAGGGCATCCTGGCTAACACAGTGAAACCCTGCCTCTACTAAAAAAAAAGTACAAAAAATTAGACAGGCATGGTGGCACGTGCCTGTGGTCCCAGCTACTCAGGAGGCTGAGGCAGGAGAATCACTTGGACCCGGGAGGCAGAGGTTGCAGTGAACCAAGATTGCACCACTGCACCCCAGCCTGGGTGACAGAGTGAGATTTGATCTCAAAAAAAGAAATTTGTTAAACTGCACTCCAGCCTGGGTGACAGAGTGAGATTTGATCTCAAAAAAAGAAATTTGTTAAACAGATAATTCATATACAACCTTTTCACCTGTGAAATCATGGGCCAAGCCAAGAATAAGAATAATCTTATTTATCTCTGTCCAAGACACTTAGTACTACTTCTCCTACATCTTTTTGTTTTTGTTCTATTTAATATCCTATGGAATTTTAAGTTGGAAAATTTACAGGTGACATGAATCTTCTTTTTATACTTCCCCATAGAAATATCAGACATTTTATGCCTGCATAGAAATTTGCCAAAGAAGAGGAGGGAGAGAAGAAGGGGGGAAGGAGGAGGAAGAGGACGATATTATCAAATATTTCTCTTATATTGGGCAGATGACTTGGAAAGGGGAAGCTATTATAAAGAGAAACATACACAATTTGAATTATTTGAAAGCCTTACAGCTATTATAGAAAGAAATCTGTCCCAAATAGAAGTGTCTCCAATACTACTTACTATTTTCTTATACACTAAAAGCTGATGTACTGTTTTGGAAAAAAATAGGAGCTGGAAAAATGTCCACTTAACATCTTCAAAGAGATGTCATTATCCTTTATATTTCTCTGCGTGAGGCAGACTTTTCCTTTGTTCTTTTCTCAGCTGGTCTCTTAATAAAGCCTAAGGAGGAGAAACTTTGCTTCCCCATTAAAATCAGGCTATTAATTAACTAGATTTGCCAAATAAGACTGGGAAAGTAAAGTATTAAGTAGGAGTCAAATTCAAATGCTGCGAAGTCTTAACTGTGAAAGCAATACAGGGAACTCTCAATGGTAGAAGAACTATTTGTACTTTAACTTATAGGCAGATAAAACACCAACATTATTTTAAGACCTGGTTGCTAGCAATCAAAACCTAGGCTGTTGGGCCTCCATGTGATGTATGGTAGAAAACTTTT
>NW_016107581.1:3566289-3617207 GCF_001604975.1 Cebus imitator | reverse complement strand
AAAAAGGGAAACAAGTAAGCAAAAAGTCCTGTCTAGAAAGAGACCACGTAGGACTTAGGAACACTATTGAATAATTCCAGGGAAGAGGAATTTCCTCTCTTGTGCTGATTTGACAAAAAGGAGAAAGCCTCAGGGGAGTTAAACAATGGTTTAAGGCAGAAATAGAAAAGAAAAGATCTCCAAGAGAAGTTCTATTCTCAGAAGCAGACAGGGCTGAAAGCTGGCCTCTGGCAAACAGGCCCCCATTCTCAAAGAGGCAGCCAGGAGCTCAAAAGCTACGAAGAAAGTCTACCAAAGAGGCAGTGAAGGCATCTCTTACTGGGGAACTGGAAAAAAAGAGAATGTAGAAGCTCATCAAAATGGAAAATATAAAACATAACAAAGCTTTCATCTAAAACGGAGGCTTCTTATCTGTAAATGAGTCAAGTGAAACTGAGAAGTGACAGTCAAAGGGCAAGCCAGAGGTAGGGGAAAGTAGTTTTCCTAGTCATGCAAATGAAGGTCTCAAATTCGATTTGTGACTTCACAGATGAGAAACTGAAAGTGTCCTAGACCATTAGAAGTTTAAGATAATGTTATATGTCATGGGAGAGAAAAGTTTTCTAAATATAAAAGGGATTCGATATATTTTTTTAACTCGAAGACACATTAATTTCATCATTCTTACATTAGTCTCCATCCAGCACGGTAGTGCCCATCACAGGCAATGTCGTTTGTCAGTCAATCAAAGAATTGAAGATGTAGGAGTCAGATTCTTGCCCCAATTCCGCTTCTTAAAAGTAACCTCAGGAAAAGAAGTCTTAGGTACTTGCTTTCTTCTCTGAATACTAATCCTCTCTTATTTCCATAAAGGGTTCCTATTTTAAACAAGTATTTGAATTCTCAAATTGAAACATTTTAAGCAAAGAGAAAGAACAAATTAAAATTTTTTTATAAAAATTGCTAAGGTTTACTAAAGAGAAAAAAAATGACATACACATGGGAAAAGATTCTAAAATAAAATGAGATTAAAGTCTTTGACTTATTAAATCACTAATCTTGGAAGAATTGAGATTTCATAGTTATTCTTTAAGTGGAAAGAATGATCTTGCATACTCTGGTACACATTTTATTCATACTTTTATAAAAGGAAGAAAAAAAGTACGTATTCCAGGATATTGCCTTTTTTATCCGTAAATCTTCTTAAATCCAAAATAAGCCTCTGAGAGAAGAGTCCACCAGGAGGCTGGGCTTTGCCTGCTGTGAGGAATTACATGGGTGTGGGCATAATTTGTAAAATATTTCTATATGTGGAAATACATTTAAAAGTCAGTTGAATTTTTCAGGTTCCTTTAAAAGTTTTTGGACAGAAGAAAAGTATTTCCCTTCTTATAGATTGTAGTGGTAAATGAAATGATAAAACCAAAGTTTTACCTAAACATAAAGATTAATTTTAAAGAAAAGAAGAGGAGGAAAAGTTGAAGGAATTGGGAAAGGAGGCAGAGAATAAGAAAAGAAGAAGAGGAAGGGAAGAAAGAGGTAGAGGAAAAGGAGAAGAGAAGGGAAGAGGAGGAGGGATCCAAAGCTTTTTATTTTCAAAATAGACTGTGTGATTGAATTCCAGCTTTCCTTTTCCTAAGCCGGTTTTTATTGACATTGATATTACCAGAGGTGAAGAGCATGTAATTTAAACGTTGTTAATGAGATGTATCAATACCGTTCTCTTACAAATCAGCCATGCTTGGCCAGGAAAGTGTGGCTTGTAGTTTCATCTGAAATGCCCACGTTTGGTGCATGCAAAGGGAAAAAGAAAACTACAATTCATAGAGCTCTCACTTGGGGTGGGGTCTTTAGCAGTGGAGACAGCATTCTGCTTACACTAACTTATGTGGCAGTGATATTGTCTATTTTGAAGAGGAGTATGTGGATGTTGCTCAAGTTCTCATGACCAGGTGGAGGCAAAGCCACAATTCAAGCCCGATTGGGCTTGATCCTAGAGCCTCCTCTCTTGCTACCTCCATGAGCCTGACCAGTTTTTAGTAAGTATTTGACTTCATCCAAGGTCTGGGGAAATCAGCACTCCTTCAATGGCCACACATCTCAAAACATATTCTTTCGTTCTTGTAAAACACCAAGGCAGGTCTTTCACATGAAGAAGGCATATTAAGGGTTCTTGGTTCCCGATAGTCACCTATACTGATAGAAATATCTGCCTACAAGGACACTCGCTTCAGATTCTGACACATGTAAAGCCTTCATTACATTGAAGATAGGCTTTCAAGTCAAAGAGGAACAAGTCCTGTAACCACGGAAGCTTATATAGGTTAGTGTCTTTGACACAAGTAATGTCCTCTATACACTCTAAGTAACACACAGTTTTAAATCCTTAGTGTTCCCCTGTCAAACTGCCAATCAACGGCTTAGTAAAAGCCACCCAGACTGGACTTTTCCTGTCCTGTATATTCTATTGCTTGGTCTTTTTATTTCAAATTAATTGCACCTGCTTGCACTTCCTGGAGTTTGGAGGAGTGTGGGTCACTCTTTTACTATAACCACCTGATGGGGTGCTCTCATATGAAAAACCAAAGATACGCTGGATGAAATATGAATATGTCTGAAGAGCAATAAGAACAATTATTGATTCTGCTCTGATCTACAAGACTCACGGAGGAAAAAAAAGAAAGCATTTAACTACTCCAATAAAAGGGAGGGAAAAAAAGCTATGGCTCCATTAACTTCAACCCCCACAATGATGACTGCTTTATGGAGAGTTTGAATTCAGTCTATCTCACTTTACCTCTTAACTCATGTGTAGTCTCTGGACCAGCAGTGTCAACATCACTGTGGATCTTACTAGAAGTTCAGAATCTCATACTGCTCCCTCTGCCATTGCTGCAACAGAATCTGCATATTAACAAGATCTCTACCCTAGGTAGCTCATGTGCTTATTCATATGCACTGACCTCTTGAACCTTGGCACAAAAAAGAAATATTCCTTTTCTTGGAGTTTATACTAGAAATAATAATTGCACCAAAAATAATAATGTATAGTAGAAATAACTTTAAAATAATAAATTTTCATAAAATAATAATTACACCATTATAGCCAAACCAAAAAAAAAAAAAGAAAAGAAAAATGAGAGTAACTTTAAACTTAATATTTTTAAAATAAGCCACGTGATTGAAGTCCGATTTTTGTTTCCTAAACAGTTTTTTTGACCCTGATATAACTAAAGGTTGAGTGAATGCATTCCTTCACCTATAAACAGGAATAAGATTGCCCACTCCTCAGTACTGTGATGAGAATTAAATAAGATAATGTGTGAACCGTGCCTGGCACCGCACGGGCACTCAAAAAATACTAGACGTTATTCATGACAATTATTACTAATTTTTGTACCAGAGCCAAAGTACACTAACTGGCCAATTTAACTAGCCTCCTAGTCAATTTAATTTTCTCTTCTGCCCTTTTAGAAACATGTAGATTTATAATTACAGCAAAACTTAGCTCTATATTTCTTAAATTTTTAGGAAATATACATGATGTGGCTAGATAAAGGAAATTCTCCAACTACACCAGATATTATTAAGACATTGATTCTACGTTTTCCTGTGACTCAAAAATAAACAGTACAATATCCACCAGTGCGATTATAATTAAAATAGGGAGTGCTTCAGTTACACTTGGTCTCGTGACCTAGATTATCTTCCAGTTCCCATTCCCGTAGCATTCTCTCTCGCGTGCCAAACCCACCACAGTCTATAACCCTCAACCTGGTTGCCATTTCTAATCCTAGCCGCAGAACTGTGAGCCGTATAATTATCACTATACCATATTAACATTTGTGGGTTCCCTTGATACTAATGGGATGCAAAAGGTGACATGCGTATGGGCTGTGTCAAGTTGTCACACTGCACAAAAACATGGTCCCAATCGCACAGGCCGTAATATCCACCTAATGTCACAGAAGTACATAAGTAGCGTTCCGGTGCTCGCTATGCAGTCAGATGAGCTTGGGGGGATGTAAGTGAATGAGTGATCATATGTCACACTAGATGATTAAAAATGAGTGGGGCCCTTTTAGAGATTAGTGGATGTTAAATGATTTCATTCACTTTCTATTCATGATGAATAATAAATCACTCTCAGAGTCTGCTGGTCTATTCATTTATTACATGAGGATGTTTGGAAGCTAATTACTCTGAGATAGCCAACTCAGCAAGGATGGAGTGAAGGGATGAGGAATTCCAGTCCTGATTGCAATTTTTTTATGCTGGGCATAATATTCAGCCAGATTTTTTTCAGAGTTACCATAATTATATCTGTTTCCTAGTTTTCTTTAAGACTTCTGCTTAAACTGTCCTAGCGTTTTAAATGCTATTGGAAAGTCTTTTGAGATCAAAAAGCCTGTTAATCTAAATTAATACTTCCTAATACTATATTATTTCAGTCTCTATTCTGTAGGTATCTGGAAGATTCATTTCCGTATAGAGCATCTCTTAAACTCTTCACAGAATATACAACACTCTCAATCCCTTTCTTCTAAAAATGCAATTAATCAATCTTTCAGCTAGCATTGATGGAGTGCCTGTTATACTCTCAATGCTCTGATGGAGATTGTAGAAGAGAAGAATCTAAGCCGTATTTTTGACTCTGGAAGAGCTTAAAGTCCAGTTAGGAAAATGATATTAACATACATAAAATGATAAAAGATCAGTAAACATATAATGTACGTGAACTTTAGGCTAATTTAGTTGGAACAATATTTGGGGGTTAATCTTCTCATCATTTTACCAATAAAGAAATTAAAGCTCAGAGATGTGATTTGCTTGTTTCCAGACAGCTGCTCGGTGGGAGAAGTGAGATTCAAACCCCTCTGAACTCTAAGCCCAGTATACTTCCTATAATTTCAAATCTTCCAAACACAATGTGTGAGATAATTAAGAGCTCATTTGTGTGGCAAGTAAACTCAATCTTCTAGTTCACTGAAGAGGGTGTAGAATTACCAAATCAACCTTTGCATAGATAGGGTCTTCACTGAGTGGGGCTTCGAAGGCTGAATATGATGCAAAGGGCAGAGGAGAAAGGAAAAAACAGAGGTAAAAGCCAAGAGGCCAAAATTAAAGAGTGTTCCCAAGCAGAGAGGATCGGATTACGAAGGGTCTAGAAAGTTAAGCAAAAAGCTGTTAGAAGCCATGCAGTAAGAAAAAGAGCTACTGGAAGGGGTTGACGAAGATTCTATCTTTGACCAAACTTTAGACATGTTCCTCTGTGAGCCATATTCTCAACTAGGTTTAGTTCTCAGCTGAGGCCTACGAGAACTGCAGACTCTCAGAAAAAAATGATTTTGTCCGTCCTCACCCCCACACTAGGAGACTTAATCTCCAGCATGCCTTCCATCAGCCCAAGGCCAGGTTCTTAGAATGACCTCAGTCCCCTGAAAATATCTGCTTGAGGGAAGCTCGATACTGCCAAAAGGATTTACTATTTTTTCAGCTAAACCCAGATTGTAGGCCTCCGACATCTTTCTCTTAGAGCATTTACTTCAGAAAGCTTCCGATTGCCAATCTTTTCTGTCCTTTTGAGAGGTATCTTCTACAACCCAGGAATATCCTTCTCAAGGACCTAGGAGCCATTCCTTTGAGATCATGAGGAAGAACAGGATGTCTATTGCTCAGTCTTTGTGGGAAAGCGGGAACCTTAACTTCCCTAAGTACCAATTAGCAGACACAAATGGCCTAATCACTGGCCAACAGCACCCCCCACCAATATCCAGTGCTTTTCCTTTAGCACACCACTGTTTACAAAGTCTCCCACCTTTTTTCTCTTTTTCTTTTTTTTTTTTTTTTCCTTTAGTGGAGTTGACCTCAACTGGAGTCTCTTTCTGCTACTACAGTCTTTCTATCTTGAATAAACATTGTCTCTGTTTCTATTTGATGGTACTGGGAAGCAAAGTGATGATAAAAAGTGTTCCGCTTAGTAGCAGGAAGCAAAATGGGTCTGCGTCCCCTTAATATCCTTCAGTGGATCCTTATCACCTCCAGGTTAAAGTTCAAAGAATTGAGCATGTCACACAAGGTCCTCCAGGTCCTGGTTGCCATCGGCCATTCCATCTTCTTCTTACTCCATTCTCCAACCAACACTTGCCATTTCTGCTACAATGTGAGCTACCCCTTCCCAAAACACACTATGCTTTTTTCTCACCTCCATCATTTTTCAAATGCTATTCCCTTTACCTGGACTAGCAGGAAAAAAAAAAAAAAAAAAAAAAAGAGCTAGCATTTATGGAGCATTTAAGGTGTGGTAAGGTCCATCTTAAGAAAGCTCCATTCGTTAGCCCTATTGATCTTCTTCACAATCTTATAAGCTACATGGTCCCCTTCTATAGACAAGGCAACTGTGGCTCATCTATAAAATGAGGTTAGGTAATTTGCCTAAAGTCACTCAGAGAGTGGCAAAGTCAGAATTTAACTCAAGCAATCTGAATCCTGACTGCATTTTCTCAAGATCAAATGCCCATACTATTTCCCCTCCCTCTGGGCTATGTTTTCCCCTTTGTTCCCCTAGCAAAGTTCCAGGCATACTGCAAAATGCAGTTCAAGACTCTCTACCACTTAAAATAGTTCTAATAACTCTCCTCTCCGCTTTTATAGTATTCTGTGTTTGCTGTGGTTACAACCCTTGTCATATTGCAGGTGGTGTTTTGCGTCCATTCTTGTCTCTCGCATCTTGACCACTGAATTTCCGGTTCATGTCAAATTTCTGGTTCATGCCAGTCTTAAAACCAATACTCACTGCACAACATAAACTCAGTTGAAGCCTTTTGTGTAAATGCTTAAAAGTGGAGAGAGGCCAGCAGCATGAGACAAGTAGCTGGAAAAGCTGTGGTAATAAGGGCTTACGTTAGTATTGGCAGTGAAAGACAGATGTACATTCTAACCAAAAAATCAAAAAAACACAAAAGAAAACCAAAAGGCCGTCCATGCTTGCTAATTTGTTGCACAGGATTACAAAGAAGTTTTTAAAATTGATCTAGTCGATACATATTTATTGAACCTCTTCTGTGGCCCTAGTGCTGTGGTGAGCACTCAGAAGACATTGAAATTTCCAGCATGGTTCCTGGGAAAACAGTGAGACTGTTGACGGGAACAGGAGATCCTTCCAGAGAAGTGATTTGGTCTGGGGCATGTATTAAAGAAAAGAATTAGGTGTTCAAAATGATGATTTACAAAATCTTCAAGAAGAAGATATTTATTTGCATGTTTCTGTTTCCATCTGGTTTTCTTCAGCAAGATGAAAGATGCATCTTTGTCAATTACAGAAGAAAAGTTCATTTCCGCAGTGTTTTCCATAGGTGGCAATATAGGAGGGTGGTTTTGAATGAGCATTGGTGTGGTAGCTGCGTAATTAAGATTGCAGTGTTATTAATGTTCCAGGCTTCTCGGCATAAAACATGAATTGTTTGCTATTTTGCATAAATTTACATACCAAATTAAGGGAATTTTTAATCCATATATGTGGGGGAGGGGGAAAGAAATTAATACAGTCTGTATAATTATATTCAAACCCAAATTAAGAGGTTGTTATGCATATCATATGCAGAATAGTTTAGTAAATCCATCAACTTAATCAAGTCCCAGGTGAAGGGAGGCAAGTTACCATCAGTGGTATGCTGGTAAATATTTTAAAATTGGCTCTCCAGGAGGAAAAAAGGTTGTGATTTACAAGGGTTTTCAATTTTCTAGATGAAAATACTCCCACCATGGAAAATTCCAAACTATCAGTGTGACATTTCTGGACAGTGAGTTGGGAAAACACGCATACATTTAGCTCTCACGAGCGATTACACGAGTTCCAACATAACACTGGCTTCCTCTGAAGATTGAAACTTCTCACATCCCACTTACTGAGCTTCTAGACTTGAGAGCTTCTTCTAAGAGAGGGTCCCTCTAACTAATCAAAGGAACATCAGTACTCATGAGAAATGGCTTTGTTAAACACCGAACCACATATTTCTTATGTTTCTGGAATTTGTGGAAGAACTAAACCTAAAAATTTAAGAAAAGCAATTATTTTTCGTCATAGGATGGCATATGAGTGAAGGGATATTTGCTGAAGCACTAAATTCTAAATGATTCTACTCTTGGCACCAGATATGGGCCATATAAAGAATAGACTCACAGGCCCCAATAGGGAAAGAAAACAAAGTACCTGACAGCCGTGAAATTATTTGCTTAATTATCTACCTCTACTGTACTAATATATTCTCAAGCCCCGAGAGTATCCACCGTGTCTTGTGTCTTAGTCAGCATTTTATCTCTGTTGAGTCCTCTGACAAACAGTGGGCTTTGGATTACTGTGTAAATTGACTGAGTGAGTGAATTCACAGAGAAACATAATGTTCCGGACAGCTGCACTGTTTGCCTAACAGGTACATTGTAAGGATAATGCAATGACAGGTAAAAAGCATTTTGGAAAATGAAATAATTAAATGCTGGGTATTATTATTACTATGATTATTACTACATCTTAGAAAAGCCTGCTATAAACTATTGAGAGCATTACGAGTCTTTCACTCAAGATATTGACAACAATCTCTGATAGTAATCTGGGGATGTAGTAAATGCCTTGAAATGTGGCCTCCTAAGTACATGATAGGTCTTCAGTTTCTGAGGCTCATGTATGTAGAGAAACTTTAGAAAATGGGAAACTCTGTGATGCTGTTTCTTAGAACCATATTCTGACAGCAACTCTACCAGAGTGGTTTACTTGTTGACTTTTTTTACTGAGATAATTTTTCAGCTATTTCTTTAAAGCTTTTGCTCTGTTGCCCAGGCTGAAGTGCAGTGGTGCGATCTGGGCTCACAGCAACCTCTGCCTCCCAGGTTCAACTGATTCTCCTGCCTCATCCACCTGAGTAGCTGGGATTACAGGCATATGCCACCACGCTCAGCTAATATTTGTATTTTTAGTAGAGACAGGATTTCACCGTATTGGCCAGGATGGTCTCAATATCCTGACCTCGTGATCCACCCACCTCAGCCTCCCAAAGTGCTGGGATTACAGGTGTGAGCTGCTGCACCTGGCGTATTTCTTTTAATCTTCTAACTGAACATATAGTTAAATCCTACTGTATTCATTTTTATCAAACAGCAGAACCTCTGGTCTGTTGACCATAATTTATTGGTCTGTCATTTTGTATTACCTCAGAGATTTTCAGAAGTGGGTATCAAGCAGAGTCATCTGGGAAATCTTTTCACACTACACATATTACTCAGAAATTCTAACAGGCCCATACGTGATGTGTCACTTTCCCCCATATAAGCTGAGAATCACTGTTTCACAGGAGCATGTGTCCCCTCAAATACAATGAGATGAGAAAACAAAAACATCAAGGACCACTGCTCTGAGCTAGTTTGAGATAAGTGCTCATAGAAAAAAAGTTATATGTAAAGCAGAGTTTGGAGCGACAAGAAATCTTTAAGATGTAATGCCTTCTTTGGCCTCACCATTAAGAAACTGAGGCCCAGAAAGTCAGGCCGTCTGCCCAAGTTCAGGGCTCTTCAGTAGAAAGGCAGGGTGCAGAATTCTGATTCTTTGCTTACCTGGCCAGTGTTCTTAACACCACGTGATGTCCTTTTCCTCACTGACCATTTACCACAACATCAGGGCATTATCTGGATATGATATTCAAAATGTTACAGTATCTATTAGTACCATCTTAGTTGGTGCTCAGTTTGTTTACACATCTGTTATATTCATATTTTATAATTTGGGATTAATTGTATTGTCTTTCTCTTTGGTACTCACCTCCTTGACCCAGCTTCCTATGTCCACAGCCATGTTTGAGCCACATACTTTACAGAGTCCCAAACTTCTATTATTCTTCATTGAGAATTAGCATACTTTCACATACCAAGACAGTGTTATTTGCTAAAGATACAGTGCTGCACAAAACAATGTCTTTATCTTCACAGACTATACAATCTAGTTAAATGGTTAGATAAATAATCAGGTGATTATAATACAGAGTGGGAAGCGCTGTGGTAGGGGAGCTATAGATTTTTGTGGGAATCCAGAGAAGAGATAACGTATTTGTTACTTGTGCTATGTAACAAATTACCCCAAAACTTAGTGGCTCAAAACAACAAATATTCATCATCTCTTTATTTGGATAGGGAATCCAGGCAAGGATTAGCTGGGTTCCTCGGGCACAAGATCTCTCATAAGGCTGAAGCCAAGCTGTCAACAAGGGCTATGCTTTCATCTGAAGGCTCATTTGAGAGTGAGAGGGCATCTCTTCCAAGCTACCGTATGTGACATTTTGCAAGCCTGAAAAGATTTGTTTCTAAGCTCCCTGGCATGGCTGGCAGGCCTTGGTTCCTTATCACATGAACATCTCTATAGATGCTTGAGGGGCCTCTGGCAACTGATGATCCAAGAAACAGAGCGTCAAACAGTGACAGCGTGCTGGACACAAAAGCCATAGTCTTTTTGTGATCTAACCTTAGAAGTGACATTCTAAGTGGGAAATAATTTCACTGTATTTCATTCATTTATATTTCATTAATTCAACTCATATGAAAAGGAAGAGATTCCTTAAGAAAGGATCACTGGGGGCAACTTAGAGTACCACAGGAACTCTAAATGAGCAAGGGTTGGGATATAGGTCAAAAGAGCCACCCCACCCTCACCTCTCAGGAAGTGGTATCTGAATGAACTTAAAGAAGGCTGAGCGGAACCTTCCAGACTGGAGTGGGATGCGTGCGTGTGTGTGTGTGTGTGTGTGTGTGTGTGGTCACATGTGTATGCATACACACTCACTCAAGGATGTAAGAGAGCTATGATTAGGAAAGTGATAGTCTGTGCAAAAGAGTAATGGCAAGAGAAGGCGAGTTTAGTAGTCCTGGAACACAGAAGGAATAGGAGGTGAAGAGGCTCATTGGAGAGGTAAGCCTAAAATGGGTCATGACCTCTCCCACTTGTTTTCTTCTGTGCTCTTATAATCATTTCCATTGTTTAATAACTTGGCTAAAGACAGATTATTGAAAGAGCTGTCAGTCAAGATGTTTCTGACTGCAAGTAAAATAACTTCCAGCTTAAATGGACTTAACAACTAGGGAATATATTAGCTTGCATAAAACTAGAAAGTCTCCAGGCCTGCCTGAGTCAGTAGCTCAAGAAGAGCTTTTTCTGTTTATCCACTCTGCCACGCTCAGCGTCGGCTTCATTCCGTGATGTCCCATCCCTGTACAACAATGTCCCGTGAAAGAAGAGAGATGTTGTCTGCCTGCATTTCCTACTGGAGAAAACCTTTCTGAGAGTCTCTGGATTTTTCTCCCTTCACTTCTCAGCGGCCAGGATTAGGTCACAGACTCACTCCTGACTTTGCTATTAACAGGAGGAATGGAATTACCTTGACAAGCTTAGACTGATCAATTGGAATGAGTTGATGTTAGCACATCACCTGCAAACATCCACTACAAACACGGTCATACATAGACCAGATTAATTGATTCCCGCAGAGAATTCTTTCCACTGGTTTGGGCTTTAGCTCCCATGCTTCGGACTCTAATCAAAGGTCATTCAAGAATAAGCCACATAAACTCTGCTCCTACATTGACTGACAAACAGCTCTTGAAGGCGCTGTTTTTCTTCTGTCACTTGGAGTCATCTGTGGAAAGCCTCTCATAAGAAGATCCTTCAGGAATTAAAGTTGAATTTTAAAAGTCTGTTGGGGATAATATGCATTTCCCTTTCTGAAAACAAGAAACATGGGACTGACCATGCTTCCCTTTCGACAATGGCTATCAGGAGACTCCAAGCCAGAGTAGTAAGTAAATCACAGATCTCTATTAACATTTATGATTATTTATATATTCATGTCCTTCCTGTTTTTGTGGGCTTTATTTTCTGTTTCTGTATCTCTTCAACCCAGATATTAACTAAAGCCTTCAATCCTCCCTTGACCAGTATCTTTTATTTCACTGTCTCTGACTCCAAGCTCATGTCCATCATTGGTTGATGCCATAAAGCCACAATATTAAGCATTTGGAGAAATCTGATTTGCTGCAGGTCACTAGAGGATGATGGAGTCACAAGGAAATCTCAAACATGGCAACCTCCATCACTTAAGAATCTAACTCACTTGCGCCATCAATTCTGTTTCCTTACACTTTTCCCAGCTCTCCAGGAGTAATTCAGATTTTTCTTTTTGGCATGTGCATGGCGGTTTTGGAATGACTTTTGGATATTTAAGCATGCCTTTGGGATTTCTCTTTCCACACTGGGAAGGTCATCAGTGTACTCCAAACACCGTTCTCCCCAAGAGAAAGCCTGGCAAATAAACATTTTCTCCATATTCTTACATATATATTTTCTCTCAACCTAGTATCTTTCTTTTTAAGCCACCCCAAATCCTTTTATGAAAAAGGCAAGTCAGAAATAACTTTAGTAAAGCTTTCTAAACAATGCTATAAAGAAGGTAGTTAACTACAAAAATAAAATGTTTTATATTATAAAATATGTAGGTGACTAAAACATCTGCAGCTTATCCAGTAAGTGGCTGTGTCGTGTATGAATCTCACTTTCCTATACTTACCCTAATGCCGACAATCAAGATGGGAAATCAATTGAATAAAATACTAGACATTCTGAATCCAAAACACGTGTCTCAATTATTTATAGATTGAGATTGCAGTTAACACTTTGATCTAATGAGTATGTTGTAATCTACATGGAACACTCACATACTTCACTTTGCTACTACACAGCATTACATTTAAGAAAAAAATCCTTGGCATGATATTGAATAGCTAAGTGATCCCACCATGGTAGCAAAAGAGGTTTTTGAAGACACTGAAAAAGATACCTAGCCCAAAACAATAATCTTGAATTATTAATTTGGCCACAATGCCCCCGAAAACTGATCCCCGAGGTCTCCTTTCCACTGTACTCCAAACACCCTCATCATTCCTTTGGAGAGTTCAGCTCAAGTCCTTGCTATTCACAAATGTTTTCTGGAACCCAGCTGGAGTATGCAAAGCCATCAATAATTTAAGTTTTTTCCACTTTGAGTGGTGATGCTGTTACAGTATCCGCACAGAAAAGATCCAGGTGAATAATACTAACAATGAGAGTGCTACCTTAGCTGTCCCTGACATATTTCCTCCTTGAAGTACAAAATGTTTGTCTAGCTATTGGCTCATTTGTTCTTTCAAAAGAGACAGATACCATTATGTTACTATTATCAGTAGAGAAGCATAAAGGTTTACACCACAGTTATCAGCAGAGAAGGTAAGTCAAAATAAGAAAATGCCTAGCATCTAACTTAAAAACTGCTATATATTGAAGACGAAAGTCATGTTTCTCCCTCTTTTGAAAATCCTCAGTTGCACAATGGAAAAATCAATAAATACAATAAATTAAACGAACATTGGCATGTACCTCACAGTTTGCCATGGACACCTCTGTGCTACCATTTCTAATCCTCAACGCTACTGTGGTCAAGGGTGTTTTACCTCCATTTTGTAGATGAAATTGAGGCTTAGGGAGGTGAATTTACTTGACTAAGATTTTGGAACTAGTAAGTGGTGAAGCCAAGACTCAAATGATCTTCTGACTCTAAATCAAGTTCTTTTGCTGATACATTTCTGACTAGCAGTTAATAAGAGGGTATTTTATCCACGTTTCAAATCAGACAAGAACTCACAGTGCTTCACACTGTTATACAGGGTAAGAGGAAGATGAAAACTAATTCATCCAAACTATGAAGACTTTAGGCTCAACCGGGAAACATGAAAACAGCCATCTCAACAAGATCTGGTTTCATCTGAAAATGAATATATATATATATATATATATAATAAAATATATATATATATATATATAAAATCATCAGATGTAATAGATCCTGAAAACGCCTTTGAGTTTCTCATCAGCTCAGGAGTGGTCAGTCTGACTCCTAGAAAAAGAAGAGAAGCTGTTTCTATAGCTAGAAAGAAGTGTAAATAATTTAGCTACATAATTTAAGCAGACACATATCACCAAATGCGAACTATTAGTTATGCTAGAAAAGAGGAAGTTCAGCTTGTTTTGCTATTCCAGAGGGTTAAAGGAAAGGCAAGTTTTAGCATTAAGACCAGTAAAGCCATAAAGTAAAGGGGTAAGGGTAGTTACATACTCTCTAGGTGACGGACTTTCAGGATGAATTTAAGACTACAGGCCTGTGATAGGGTCTGGGGGCTGGCCATAAGACACCGAGTCGGAGAGGACGAGCCACACCTCTACTCAGGCGAGAACAAGAATAATGCTGACAACCAACCGCTGGGCACCTTCCGAAGCCAGGCCTGGTCCTAGACTCTCAATGCACATTACCCTCTTGCAAAACCCTCATAACAGCCGTGGGAGGAATTCTCCCATTTTGCAGCTGAGAAAACAGGTTCAAAGAGGTTAAGGAAGTAAACAGCAGAGCTGAGGAATTTCAGCAGAAGACTGGGCCTCTGCCTCAGCACACCTCTCTCATGAGGCGGTTAGGGTTGTTCGATCACAAAAAAATAACACAGCAACTGAAAAGTTCAGGGATGAAGGGGGCAGTCAGGAGAAGGAGAAAGGACGCAAGAAACCTCCCCCTCCTCCCTGCTTCCTGTCCCCTTGGTCACAGACAAGCTCTCTTCCTCCTCTTCCCTCTCTCCCAGTCCTGAGGGAGGTCAGAACAGAGGGGAGAGGTAAAGGAGGTCCCTGGCACCCACTGAGAGCCACTATTCAAGGCTGCCCAGGTAAACTGTGACTTGTTCCAGGGTCACAGAGATTTCCAGGGGGCCGCCTTGGCATTCATCGCTGAAAACCTTGCAGTTGGGCCCCTCGGGCTTCCAGGGACTGTGGAACGGATTATGTTTCTAACCATAACACTGTCCGAGCTGTCTTCAAATAAGGAACTTGTGAGAGAAACTACCCAAATTAGGAAACCGATGTAGGCACAGCAGGATTGGCCTTGAACCTCTCCCACGCGCTGCCAACATTCTTCTCCTCTTGCCTGATCCTGTCACTGAAGCAGCCTGCTAACTGACAGAATTTTTCACAAGGCACTCTCTGTTTCAAACAGCAGTCTCTGTGTTTGCAGAACTTGTATCAGGCTTATTTATCATTGTCCTATTTCCAAACATCAAATTTGTTATTTTCACCACGCTTTTATTATCAGGAAACACTCGCCCCTCACCCAAAGACTCTGGTCCTCTTGAATTTTATTTTCTAGAAATATCAGCGGGCTCCAGAGTCTCAGAATCTCTTACTGAATGATTACGGAAGTCACCATCAGCGCCGCGGGGTTCAAAGTAGATATTTATGCATGCTCACTCTTCACTGTCACCTCTGACCGCAGCTCCAAATCTTTGAATTTGGGATGTGAATGATCTAATGATCCTCCTCCCAGCGGTATCTCATGCACATTCAGTCCTAAACAGAGACCTGCCTCAGATCTGTTTGCTGCCTCAAACCCCAACCTTCACTCTAGTTCCTAATTTATCTCCCACAGCCAAGGTATCTCTTCAATGAAATAAAGACACTTAAGTCAATAATAATAAAAAGAGTGGGCTGGGCACAGTGGCATATGTCTGTAATCCCAGCACTTTGGGAGGCTGGGGTGAATGCTTGAGCTCAGGAGTTCGAGACCAGCCGGGTCAACATGGCAAACCCTGTCTCAACAAAAATTACAAAAATTAGCCAGGCGTGGTGGTGCATATCTGTAATCTCAGCTGCTTCGGAGGTTACAGTGAGAGGATCGATGGAGCCTGGGAGGTCAAGGCTGCCGTGAGCCAAGATAGTGCCACTTCACTCCAGCCTGGGCAACAGACAAAATAAGAATAATTATAAGGATAAACATCTGCCCCCTACAGGGCAGGTACTATCGTTTTAATTTTCCACTTAAGGAAACTGAGGCACAGAGCAATTGCATAACTTGCTGAAGATTCCACAGCTAGTAAAATAGCCAGATTCTGAACTATAATAATCATCACTGGTACGCAGATTCTCTTTCTTTCTCTTGTTCCCTTTTTTAAAAGTCTTTAGCTCGCAATTTCAAACTTACAAAAAATAGCAAGAATAAGAATAGTACAAAGAACACTGACATACCGTTTATGCAGATTTACCTGTTAATATTTACCCTATTTGCTTTATCATTTGCACTCTCCATCTCATCTCTACCTACATATAAATAAAACTTTATATTATATAGCACATTATATTACATAGTCTAGTAAACAGATATTAAAATACATGTGTGATGTATTTTTTCCTAAGCCATATGGAAGTCAAATACATCAAGCCCCTTTACCATTAAATAATTCAATGTGCAGTCCCTGAGAGAGATTCTCTTACATAATCACAGTAGAGTTATCTAATTCAGGAAACTTAACATTAACGTAAAATTTTAATCTAATCTATGTCCATAGTCTAATTTTCCAATTGACTTAAAAATGTCTTTTATATTATAATTTATTTCCTCCAGTAAGGAATTTAGTGTAGAATCAGGTATTTCACTTGTCATGTTTCTTTAGTCTCCTTTAATCTGGGACATTTCTGCAGCCTTTCTTTCTTTTTTTTTAAATGACATTGACATTTTAAAGAATACAAACCCTTCCTCCTTTTTCTAATAGAAAATATCTAATAATTAGTTTTTGACGTTTCCTCATGATTACATTTATGTTACACATCCAGCCAGAATACTCCATAAGTAATATTCTATTCTCGTGGTATCATGTCCTGAAAGCACAAAATATTTATTTGGGCTGGGTGTAATAGCTTACGCCTGTAATCCCAGTACTTTGGGAGGCCAAGGTGAACGGATCACGTGAGGCCAGGAGTTCAAGACCAGCCTGGTCAACATGGTGAAACTCCATCTCTACTAAAAATACAAATATTAACTGAGTGTGGTGATGTGTGCCTGTAATCTCAGCCACTTGAGAGGCTGACACAGGAGAATCACTGGAAACCAGGAAGCAGAGACTGCAGTGAGCTGAGGTTGTACCACTGCGTTCCAGCCTGGTTGACAGAGAGATACTCCAACAAAAAAAGAAAGGAAGAAAGAAAGAGAGAGAGAGAGGGAGGGAGAGAGAGAGAGAAAGAAAGAAAGAAGGAAAGAAAGAAAGAGACAAAAAACGTGTATTCGCTTCTCTAGCTTGTTTACCTAATCAAGGCATTGCCTGATTTCTACACTGTGTAGATAAAATTATTCCCTCGAAACTAATAGGAACTCTGTTAGGAGTCAGTTTAAAAACATAAAAATGCCCTGCTCCTCATCAAAATTCTTCCTTAGATTTAACATCCATTGTTACTTTGGGCCTGGACCGACTTTGGCAATGATAGCTATAAAATAATAATTTTCTGACCCTAGCAGTTCCTCAGCATTCACCAGTCAGCACCTGGCATTCTACAACACGCAAGAGTTCTCCTTTTTTCTCCATTTATTCACTTATTTATTTATTCAATTATTAAATAAATTAGTACGGATTCATGGATTCCTATTTTCTTCAGTGGTTTATGGTCATAGTATCCTTATGTGTTTGGGCATTTAAATCGCTTCAGTTGGGGGCAGCAGGAGCCATTTCTTGCCAGCTGTTATCCTGTGACATGCCCTCAGCATCTTTTTAAATACTTTCTTTCTCATTGGCATAACAAGATGTTTCAGTAGCTTCTAGAACTTTCCCTGTCCCAGGCCTATATTCAGTCACTTCTCTGAGGAGAGGAGCCCCTATTCTTTCAGCAGAGAATGGTATTAAGAGGCCAAAATCTGAGTACTAGGTGTGCTCATGGCTACTAGACTTTTTTTTTATCTTCTAGGTCATTTCAACAGCTAGAGTTAGGAAACATATGCATGTACATATGTGCATAGACAAATACACATAAACACAACATGCACATGCAGATATGTATACATACACACACACATTTACATGAGCACACCTGCATGCGTAAACACATATAAACATTTTACAAATGAGTTCACACTGATGCTTCCAATTTACAGCATACTCCCTTAACCACTAATCATTTTTATGTGCTTCCACAATGGCTGAATTAAAGAGGAAAGACAGAACCCAAAGTACCAGAGAATTTCCTCTGTTCTATTTAAGATCACTACATCTCCTGCTGAAAATTTCACCCCGCTTTTTGGGAAGCAACAGTGTGCATCCTTGAAGATTCAATTTTGTCTTTGTTCATGTCTGAGCTCCTTCTCCTTGCAAGACTGTCGTGGGAGTTAAGAGGACAAAGCCTGAATTTGTCCTAGAATTTCGAGTTTGTGACAACCAACTGTTTTAAATACTCTTAGGTAATATACATAAATTACCCCATGTCCTAAGACAGCAGCTAGCCTGTCCACCAAAGGCATAAGCTGAGAGGCTGATGAAAACTGAAGTCATACAGGCAAAGTCAAAATCTCTTTCAGTTTAGAATGCAAGAATGATGGTGGCAAAGGTGGAGTCCCCCAGATCTTTAGGTGCTAGAATGTGGGGGAAGATGCAGTCCCCAGAGATGGACACAAGGTGGCTCAGTGAACCTGTTCCCTGGTGCTCCACATCTCCTTAGATGGAAAAAAGTAACTATGTTCAGCAGCAGGCAGTCATTGGACATTACGGCAGCCGCCCAGCCAATCCTTCAAGCTCAGCAAGACAGCCTAGAGAGAATGCAGCAAACCGACCTAAAGCACGCTGACCCTAGTCCTATGGACCATACCTGGGAGTAACATAAGCCTTCGGGGAAGTCACATTAACTGGCACTCCTTGGTTTGAGCTTTTCTTTATGGCAGTTGTGTTGAGACAGGAGTATGTCATGACTTTGGAACAAGAGACCTGAGCTCCAGTTTTAGCTCTGCTGATAAATGTGTGGTCTTGTATCACAGAATTATATTCAAGATATGACTTCTCTGAGCATCAGATTCTTCATTTATAAAGTGAAAAGAGTGCAAGATTTTTATATGAATTCGATAAAATAAATGTAACGCCCATGCGTATAGTCAAGTCTTAGATAAATGTAGAGTTCGTTAAGAACAATATAAAAGGTGACAATATATAATATATGCTACATCCTTAGATATGTCCCTAAGTAAAATAGTCCAGGCTGCCTTATAGAAGGGCTTAGAGTCTGATATCAGAGAGAACTGAAGGGGACCAAAGGCACAGCCATTCTTTTTAGGCTATTTCTTGGTGTGGATTGGCTAACAGCTAACAAGGCTGCTTCCTGTGTCCATCAGCCAGAATCTTATAGCAATACAATGGTTTGGATTCCTGTTTTTTGTTACTGAATTTTTAGCTGCCTTTGTAACTGAAAACATACCCACTATTGGTCCATTGTTACGCTAGGAACACCGGAAATTATTGTAATTTCTTTGGAACTTGAATTGGCAGATATAGTGTGGTCAAGGGCTGAAACTAAATACAAGGAGCCCCTTACCAAGGTATTCTCTGGCAGGGTCTGCTGTCGTCACAGGCAGCATTTCTCCCTCAAAGAGTCAGCACTCCTCCAGTTCTCCCCGCCATGATTACATATCCCCAAACCACCCAGCATGGCCCGTTCCTCCTGTCATTTCATGATTGCTGACACTTAGAATGTGGCTTTTGTCCTTTTCCTGCTCAGGAACTCAGATACCAGAGCCGCTGATAGATGTTGCTGTGGCAGATTCATTTTGGAACTCCACATTTCCTAGCAATGTTACACAGGAGGAGAATATCTCAAGCCTGCACCCTCAAAACCTCTCTGCTCTGAAAGTACCATTGCCCTTCTCCGGCGACATAGGACAAGGACATCCCTCACCCTGGTGTAAGGAGATGGAAATGGAAGAGACTATGAATGGTGGAGAGCAAGTCCCACCTAAAAGCATTGGCATTGGGTTACTTTTTTAAAACAAGTGAGTGAGCATATTTGCGACTCTTACCCAATGCTTGCCCTTTGCTGACCTTGACCTAAAGAAGACGTGTTAGGGAAGTCAAAGGTAAAGCCTATTCTTGGCTCTGCCACCAACGGGCTCTGAGACCTGCAGCAGTCACTTGACATCTCTGGACTCAGTTTCTTCTTCAGTGAGATGAGGACAGGAAGCCTCAGGAGGACATGCAGGTCGTCTACCATCTTGTGAGTCTCAGATTCCAAATTGGTGCCAACCTACATTTCCAGTTTAAGCTCCTGTCTGCTGGCCGATGGAAGTTTAGGGAGACCTGAAGCTAATACGATTTATGGTGCCTTCTTTATGAAAAAGAATAAAAGTAGGTCAATAGTGAATATTTATTCAGAATGAGAAAAGGAAATACAAAAATATCAACTTTAAAAAGCCAACAAATACCAGAAATATCACAAAAGCCAGAAAGAAATAACAGAAGATTTGTATGAATTGGCATCAATAACTTAAGATTTGTATTAATGTTCTGACAAGCCTCTCTAAATGCTTGTATTCTACATTTTTGACCATATAGCCTGTTTCTCTTTATGACAAAATTCTGTAATATCCTCTCCTACAGAGAGACTAGAAAGATCATTCCATTTTTCCTGTAACATGGTTAATCAAAATGTATTTATTATTAATGATCTAATTGAGAGAATTTCTTTCAGCTTCACAACTTATTATTGACAGTGTTATGCCAATGTTCAGTATTATCAAATTTGGAAAGCTCCTCTATTAAGTGTTTTTCATATATGAGCTGTAAGATTTCAGGCATTCATGTTTCCTTGAGCAGAGAATGATCTGATTGATGACACTCATTAATTAGGGCCTTGGGAAGGCATCTACCTTTACTACCTGACACTAGATATCCCACCGCCCCGCCCCCAGGCACACTGACCTTCTCACCTGTTCCTAACACAAGGCAACCTTCTACAACTCTGTGGCTCTGCAGATGCTAATCCCTCACTGAATGGCCCCTCCTTGCTCCTCCCCCATGCCCTTTCTCCAGGGTCCAAGGAGATTCAGTCACCACTCCTCTGGGCTGTCCTTGCCTTGTACTCATAAGGCTAGTAGAGAATCCTTCCCTTAGTATTGTAGTTCTGTTTGTCTACCTTCCCCCAGACTTAATTTCCTTAATTAAGGAAGGCAATGGTTCTTTCCATCTGTCTAGCACCAGGACTAGGACAGAAAAAGATGCTTGATAAATGTATCACAAATAGAAATTCCTCAACAACACAGATGCAAGAAGTGCCACAATTCTTTACCTTTCTGCAAGAAACCTTACTCTCCTCTGATTTCTGGATTGTCAATTGATTTAAAACACACACACACACACACACACACACACACACACACACACACAGAGCATTAGTGATTTATGACTAATCACTTTCTCCTCCCTTGAACTCAGGAAGTTCATAAAAATAGCGGCTCACCCTAAGGCCACTAGTCAGCATTTGTTCTCCTAGGCACTCTTTCACCTTCTGCCACTCAAGGAGGGTGATGGAGTTGTAGTCCTCTTCTCTCACATCTAGCTTGGCTCTCAGAAATCCCTTTCCCTGATTTCAAAATGGCAGCACTGGGGACCACCACTTAAACCACCTAGGTGGCTATCCTCATTCCAGTGCTTGCATCTTTAGCAGGCGCAAATGTGCGTAGGCAGCAGGTGTGTAGCAACTGCAGGACATTTCAGGCTCAGTTCCTTCAAGGGCCTAGAAATCTTCCCAAAAGGACCAAATAAAGAAGTCATCAAACTTGTGTATTCCCACCAGCTTCAGAGAAAAAAAAAAGAAATTTTAAAAAAGAAGGAAGGAAGGGAGGGAGGGAGGGAGGGAGGGAGGGAATGAAGGGATAAAGAGAGAGTGGGGAAGAGCGAGAGGGGAGAGAAAGAGGGGAGGATAAGACTGTCTTGAGCAAAGAAGTGCAGAAATTCTAAACACTGAAGTCTGGTTGCCCTCACTCTATGGATGAAAGATGCGATTACTTCTTTATCCATTTTCTAATGAGTCTGCTCAAGCAAGAAAATACTACGACTAATAACGTAAGGCCCAGGTTAATTTCTACATTAGCTTATTAATGCATTGACCTGCCACAAATGTTTATTGAAGAATCAATCAATGAATCAGTTTTCGTAGTTCATTATCATGAATCTGTTTTTGTTTTAATGACATAAATATCATTTTGGAAAAATTAAAACAATGGCCTTCTCTTCACACCTACATAATTGCACAGGTAAGAACAATGATTCAAAGCCATTCCTTCCTGCACTGGGAAATAGAGCAGACTTGTTCATTTCTGCTCCAAAGATGGAGTTTCCTCCCCTGCTTCAGAAAACAACTTTAAGTATACTGTGTATTTACAGAAAGTGGCTAAGGCCGATGAACATACATTTGACTCCTACTAGCTAACCTCAAACCATCTTATATGAGAAAAAAAAAATAAAATAAAACAAAACTATTTTCTTCTTAATCAGGCAGAGCTCCTTTAAGAGAGGCTAAATTACAGGGCCTGTGGCTCCTCATCAAAAGACACTTAACAGATTTCCAGAGCAAAGGGCACCCCAATCTAATGTATTCTTCCAAGTGAGGTTGATGTTTGTAGTCTAAGGAAGAAATGGAAATTTCACTCCCTCACATCATCTGGTCATTAACTTATGTAGCAGAACAAAATAGCCCACCAAGCTCTTTTCTAGTTAGCAGGGCTTATTTAAATTCCTTTCCTTCCCCATCCCCCTTTTTATAACCCACAGCAAATTACCAGTATTGATAAACCATTAGAAAATAAAATAAAAGACGATTTTATTGACAGCTAAATGAAGTAAGGCCTGGGTTGTGTTGGTTTCCAGCAATTGAGCTTTTTGTATTCATTAAAACTCCACAAGCAGCATGTGTTAAATTTTTGATATATGCAGCACACACTGAAATCTTTATCTACATTAACTGAGACACCAATTTGCACCCCTGTTGCACCCTAATAGGCTGATTTATTGTGGTTTCCCAAGGCCGATTAATGAAAGAGCTTGGAGTTTTTTAGTGGCCTAAATCAATTTCATTTTTGGATGCGGCAGAACTTGTCAAGGTCCATGTCCCTCATTTCCTCCTTTGTCAGTGGGGATGGATAGCGTGAGCTCCTGTGTTGTTTGCAGCACCCAGGCACTTGACAGATTGGCACATAAGCTGGGGACTACTTGGACATCTGCACAAACTCAGTAAGTGGAAAGGCAAAGAAATGCCACGGGATTCCCAAACTATCTTCAAGAGGGAGAAATGCCTACACAAAACTGTTTACAAAAATAAAAACCAAAAACAAACCCACAAAGCTGAGAATGAACGTAAACCTAGAGCGGCAATCCTCCCTCTCCATCATTATTAGCAAGTGCTTGACCCACCTCCTTGGATGGTTTTGAATTATCTTACTTCCCTATTTGAACTCCAGCTTTGGGACAGGGGGGATTTAGTTTTGTTCACTGGTGTATCCTAAGCACCTAGAATAGAGTCTGAGCTCAATAAATAATATCAATGGATAGACTTTCACACAACAGGAAAAAATAAAATTTTCATTGAACGATTATTTTTTTTAACCAATGTTTGTTACCGTGAAGATCATAGAGTCTTTGAGAATCTGATGAAAACTATGGTCTCTCTCTCTCTCTCTCTCCAGAAAAATGCTTGGCAGTTCATGAACATTACATTTTTTTGTGCAATTTCAGACCTCCCTAAAATCCCAAGGGTTGATCTTGGGTCAGATACGCTGTGGTCCACAGAATGCCAAGACACCGGGTTTTTTCACTGCTACAGTTGGGTGTAGGGGAGAAAATGACATGCAGAGTGTGGAAGAGAAGAAACTGATCCAGTTGGGTAGGATGATCTTTACATACTGCTCTTAAAAATATCCTAACTCAGTGTTGAGCAAACCATCCAAGGATTAATTTTGATATACTAATCACTGTTCATAGTCCAGAAAATACTAAAAAGATAATGAGCAAATTTGTTAAAAGCCACATAAAATTTTCTTCTTTTGTCTTCCAAATGTGTTAGTTGATTTGTTCCTGAGGGTGACTGAGTTAAACAGTTCTTCTTTGGTATTGCTTCTTCTTTATGGACGGAGTTCAGGGTATTCAGGAGCAGAACAAATTATCCTGAAGCAGACATCTCAGAATTAAGTTACCCCATAATCTTGCTACCTCAAATAGAAGTTGTCATGTAAATCCCAACGCCCTCCGAATGGTCACCTGAATGTGAAGAGTCACAGAAGGATTAGGCAGCTCCCCTGCCTGTGAGATGAAGGTAATGTTGCTGGATTTAACGAATCATGGCTATTTGCATTGCTTTTATTTTTAAGGCATTTCTGAGCAAATCCGTCAACTGATCAGATCCATTGACATTACCATTTCTGTAACATATACAATCTAAGTTAGGTTTATCTTTGTAATGTAGTTTGAGTCCTCAGAAGTCTGAAAAACCACTTATTACCCCAATCTGCCCTCTTAGATGGTCATTGCTATGTTTTGTTACATGTCAGGAAAATGTGATCTAGAGCCAAAATTTTCCATCAGGGTTATGAAACAGTCTGATATGAAACCCTAATTGTTTGGCAGAATTCTGACAAGAAATACGCAGACCCAAAATGTAGAGAAAATTTCACTGAAAAAATTAAAACATGCTTTAGGAGGGCCTGAGTGTTACTTTCATAATAAGAGGAAGCTTTTCATATCTAGGCAACTACAGCTGTAAATTTGGGCTTTGCCCCTAATTGGCTAGGTAATTTCAGGCTAGACGCCTGATTATTTAGGTCTTTGATTTCTTTACCTTTAAAACAAGGATAATAATATTTATTTTTAAAGTGATTGGAAGAGCTACACAGAATTATGTCTGTAATACACCAGGAAGGGCCCAGGAGCACAAAATGTCCATTCAAGAAACACAAGTCACCTTCCTGAAACCACCAAGGGAACGAGAAAGAGCTGAACAGGAGAAGCAAGAGAAGACCCACAGGCTGATCAGGGGACTGACGGGACATTGGTGGACTGTCCAGTCTTTAAAACTAAATCAACTGTGCTGGCAAAAAATACTGAGATCTGTCTTTCAAGACTGTCTTTTTACAGTGCTAAGAGGGGAGGAAAACATGGCTTCTAGTGAGAGATGTGGGTGGCAGCAGAAAATTTATGACAGAAGAGCAAGAGAAGGGAACTTAAATATTAAAAATAAAATCAAGGTTCCACTTTTTGGCAATAATAAAATTTAGATAAATCATTTTAGAGCAAGAGACAAGTACAATTGAGGCCAAAAAGCCATCAATACGCATTCTCGGAAGGACAAACCCTGCAGGAAGCACTTAACGTGGATGGAAATACATCCAATTCACAAGAAACACTGTGGGTCCAAAGCCAGAAACTATTCTTGTATCAATTTTTTTTTATGACATTCAATTTAGCCAACTGGAATTCTTTCTTAAAAACAGCATTCTATTTACCTTTTCAAATGAAGCATTTGAATTTAATGGGAAATGTGCACTTAATCATGGGAATGGAACTCTCTGTCCTTGGCTTAGTTATTCTTGAAGGACCAAGACCACATTTTGGCAAACATTTCTCAGGCATGAATAACTGGGGCATGCATGGGTTAAAGAGAAGAAATGTTTCCACTTCCAACAAGGAATGCCCAGTGGTGAACCTTCTCTGAAAGGAGGCCACTAATCTTGTCTATGAGGATGAAACAGATCAAGAGAAAAGGCATAGTTGTAGAATGAATGGCCAGTATAATTAACAGTACGGTTAAGGAAGAACTTCATTGTCAAAGGATGAAAGAGTCAGCAGCAAGTTTAAGCAATGAAACCATGAGCCATAGGCAGCTTCTCAAATTCCTGCTTACTTTAGGAAATTATAATGGGCTCATCAAAGAGCACCCTGATCCTATAATAGCCAGGGAGAATAAAGGGAATAGTGAAGGATGAAAGAACCCAAATAACTCATTTCGAGGACAACAGCTAACTCTGTTGCTAAGAGTGCCAGCAGGTTAATTAAGAAGTTGTTACTGATGAGGCCGGTACATTTTCATTTCCAGAAGATACTGCTCATTAATACATCGGCATAACTAATAGTTGTTGCATAGTAGCATGTTTTTCTGGAATGGAGGATGTGAGAGATGTCACCTTAGCTCAGAGAGAGGGGCAAGTCTCCCTTTGTGCACTCTACCCTTTGTTAGTATTCTTACACTAACAAAAAATATTAATAGCTCTGTCACTGCTTGTATGTGTTGTCCACATCTGAAGTCACCAGATGGAAAACTCAGACTCTCACATTTCATTAATATTAACCGATTCTATGCTTTTTCTTTTAGGGAACTAAAAAGAAAGCTCCCAATAGACTGTAAAATATTCATAAGCTGTGCTGTGAGTTGGATGTGGTTTGTCCCTGCCAAAACTCATGAAATTTAATTGCTGTTATAATTATGTTGGGAGGTGGAGCCTTTAATTAAGAGGTAAGACCAGGTAAGAGGCATTTCAGTCAAAAGGGCTCCTCCCTTGTGTGTGTCTCAGTGCTGCTCTCACGGTAGTGAGTGAATGAGTTCTTACTTTCACAAGACTGGATGAGTTCTAGCAGGAAATAGTTGGTTCTTTCAGGAATAGGTTGGCCCCCTCACATGTGTTTGCTTTCCTTTTGACCTTCTTTCTACCCTGTTGTGGTGCAGCAGAAGGCAGCAGCATGCCTTTGAACTTCCCAGCTTGAAGAAACATAAGCCAAATAGACTTCTTTTCTTTATAAAATATCCAGCCGCAGATATTTTGTTATCATAAAACAAAATGGACTAAGACCAAAAATTGGTACTGAGGAGTGGGGTTGCTGTCATAAAGATACCTAAAAACAGGGAGTTAATGGGCAGAGGTTGAAAGATTTTGGAAGAGTAAGCTAGGAAAAGTCTGTGTTGCCATGAACGGAACATTAAGGGGTTCTGCTGAGGGCTCAATAGGACACAAAAAGATGTGGGGGAGTTTGAAACTTCTTTGACATTGGTTCAGTGGCTGCAACCAAAATGTTGATGGAAATATGGACAATAAAGGCCATTCTGATGATGTCTCTGATGGAAATAAAGAAAAGGTATTGGGAACCAAAGAAAAGGACATTCTTGTTACACTTTGCTTGTTAAAACAAAGAATTTGCCTTCATTGTATACATGTTCTAGGATTTTGTGGAAGGCTGAACTTAAGAGAAAGATAATAGCATATCTGGCAGAAGAAATTTCTAAAAGGCATAGTGCTCAGGCACTGACGGTTACGTCTCAGTGCTTACAGTGAGCTGCTAATAAAAAGGAAAGCAGGGGACAGAAACTTTACGGTCTGTCCATGTGGTAGACAATACAAGAACATTTTCAGGACAGAAATCCAAGGCTGTAGCTGGAGCTAAAGAGATTAGTAACGAAAAAAAAAAAAAAAAAAAAAAAACAGTTGTCAATCCTCAAGACAATGGGGAAGAATCTTTGAGGCCATCTCTCCCATCACAGACCCAGGGACCTTGGAGAAGAGAATGGTTTTGGGAGTGAAACCCAGGACACCCCTGTCCTACTGTTCTGTGGTGCCTCAGGCTGCTGTTCCCTGCCATCTAACTGCTGCAGTTGGAGTATAGTTCAGGGTGCCACTCTGGAGGGTGCAAGTGTAAGTCTTGGTGACATCCATGTCCACAGGATGTTAATTCTGCAGGCCTACGGAATGCAGGAGCTATGGAGACACGGCTTTCTCCACTAAGATTTCAAAGGATATATGAAAAAGCCCGTGGACCCAGGCAAAGACTTGTCACAGGGGTAGAGCCACTACACAGAACCTCTACTCAGGGACTACCAACAAGAATGTGGGGTTGAAAATGCCACAGAGGGTCCCCACTGGGGCAATGCCTAGTGAAACCACAGGACTAAGCTGCTGCTGGGACACCTGTTGTAGGGACGCTAGCAGCATGCAACCTCAGCCTGAAAAAGCTGCAGGCATTTGACTTCCACCTATGAGAACAGCCATGTGGGTGGCACCCAGTAAAGCAATGGGGCTGGATCCTTCATGGATAAATTAATGAGCCCCTGTGAGGGTAAGTTCTCACTCTTGTAGAGAATGGGTGTATTCCCAGGAGAGTAGGTTGTTAAGAAGCATCCGGCTTCCTCAGTTCTCACTCTTTCTCCTGCTCTCAACAGGTCAACTCTTTGCATACATCCACTCACTTTCTGCTTTCTGTCATGAGTTGAAGCAGCATGAGGCCCTCACCAGATACAGCTGACCAATCTTGAACTTTCAACTTTCCAGCCACCAGAATCACAAGCCAAATAAACATCTTTTCTTTATAGATTACCCAGCTTCAGATATTCTGTTATAACAACACTAAGTGGACTGAGACAAACTAAGTTATATCACGATGAATGCATTTGGTTGCAAGAAACAGAAGCTCCAAATAAGAAATTTGTTCTTGCTTTTGGCAAATGTAAGACACCAATTGTAACATACATCATTATCTTATGAGCTGCTGAAAAGAAATGTCAATTAAACTGACACAATGCTCTCTAAAGACTTAAAATTTTATTTTACACCCATTGCAAGAGAATTTAAAAAATGTGTTTAGATGTATATTTTATATATTACATATATGTTATAGATCATAAATACATATATATACAACCACAAATCAAATATATTGCTCATGGTTTTAAAATGTCTTCATTTTCAGAGTCTGAATCTTCAAACTCGCTTTTTAAATTCAGAGTCATAAATATTCAGGCTTTTTCTCTGTGATATCGGAAGTATTGGTGATGCAACACTTCTTTTTTTTTTTTTTTTTTTAAGGCAGAGTCTTGTTTCGTCACCAGATGCCAGGCTGGAGTGCAGTGACACAACCTGGGCTCACTGCAACCTCCGCCTCCCTGGTTCAAGCAATTCTCCTGCCTCAGCCTCCTGAGTAGCTGGGACTACAGGCGTGCGCCACCACGCCCACCTAATGTTTGTATTTTTAGTAGAGACGGGGTTTCACCATGTTGGCCAATTTGGTCTCGATCTCTTGACCTCGTGATCCGCCCGCCTTGTCCTCCCAAAGTGCTGGGATTACAAGCGTGAGCCACAACATTTCTTAAGATTGACCAACTATTGCCACTTGGATTTCCTTGTAAGCACTGATGATTATTATGCAAATTTCGATGCTGATATTTTATTTGTCTTTTCGGAAGATGTCAATGGAAGGTTTTCAGACAGAAAGCAATATGCTCACCCTAATACTCTTCAATGGTTTGTTGACTGAACTGTCCAGGGGCTGCAGTTGTCAGTCATATAACAGGGAAGAGCAATCAAACTGACACATGCATAGGCAATGACACCTATGGGAGACGGCCCCCGGCCAACAGTGATGGTGAGATATTGTTACCATGGCAAAATGTGTTCTGACTTCAGAGATGTTGAACTAATAAAAGAAAGTGTAGCTTAGAATCAACAAAATTACATTTTCTTAGTTCACAAGAAATCTGAAGCTATCCTGTTTCTGGGCAGGTTAAGCCAGCGGCTTGGTGTCACCTTTTTCATAGACCCGGAATGGTTTCCTGTACTCATCTCACCGCGTTCATAGACCCAGAAGGCACCGGAGTTTCAGGAGCCATAAGGAAACATGACACCCAGAGGAATAAGAGAGAGTATTTTTTTCCCAAGTGTCTCTTTTTATGAGCAAGCAAAACAATCCCTTTGGAGAACATTCTAGTCACGTAAGAAGAAGAAAAAGAATATCTGCCATTGTTCAGCTCTATTCCATTACTTTTACAGAAAATGTCGATTAAAATATTAACAAATCTTCAGGTTTGTCAAAAAATATAAGAAAGTTAGATTTTTCTGTGGCACACTCTGATTTTAAAACCTGCCTACAATCTGTCAGTTTCCATGCTATTTTATGTTGCCCACATACAGCTTGGAAATTAAAAGAGCTTCAGTCCCAAGGCATTCAACAGTAACCTAGATGTGGAGGAACCCTGAATAACAACACCTTCAGCAATGTCGCAAATGGAGCCCACATCTAGTTCTATGCGTTTGAAGGACTGCACAATACCAGCAGAGACATAGATGGTCTCCCAGCAGGGGAAACAAGACCTATGCTAATGGACCACTGCCTTTAAAATAGGCAGACTGCTCAGAGATGGAACCCTTCATGAAAGTCCCTTGAGGCTTCACCTGAAAGCTCGAACTTGGCAAGAAGTCTTTGAAGGTACCCCAGCGAAACTAGGAGCCGTTCTAGCACATGGCGCAGGCCCCACCCTCAGTGCGTGCCTTCCTTGGGCACAGAACCACTCTCCTGTGCACCCCCTTCAATTCCATGACATCCCTGCCAGTCTCTCCCTAAACAAGCCCCTCACCTGCCCTTGGTACTATCTCCCATCCTCGCCAACTGTCGCTTTCTGACTCCAATCCCCTTTCATTTGGGCCTTCACTTGCTTCTCATTTGTGAGAGCCAAGAGTTGTAAATGCTGCCTCCTGTTTAGTTTAGCCATTTCATCATTGCAATTATTCCTACAGTCACTTATGTAGCGATCTGTCCATTTTTCCTAGATCTTAATCTGGCTTCATTGTTGCTGCATAATCTCCACCACATCTGGAAATAACTTGACATGTTCCACAACTAAAAACTGAGCAGGTATTGGTTTACAGCCTAAACAGGCAAGGTTTTCATAAATGTGAGTAGCTGAAAGAGAAATACCTTCTTCCAAGCACAATTTCCTTCCTTCCTTCTTCCCTCCACTCCACACTGCCTCCATCTCTTTCTTTCCTTTACCTTGTTTTCTAAATGATTCTCACATTTTAAATATTGAAAGTATATGAAAAAATTAAGGCTTATACTTAAAAAATAAGAAAAAAGAATGAAAACCACCACAAAAATACTATTATGAATATTTTAGGGTACACTTTCCCAGGTGTTTTTTTCTACTTCCTCTTTTACTGGTTGATATTTTACATTTCGGTGGTTTTATTTTTGCATGGCTGAAATTATCAAGTAGCTTTCTTACATAAAATCAAGTAGTTTTCTTAGATATATATCTATGAAAATTTAGTTGTAAAAATTGTACCATTAATATTATATACAGCATTCAATTAAAACTAGAATACCTATTCTGCCCCCCTAGACCGTAATGAAAGGCAGAAACATTTTTAGTCATTTGTTTATGCTCTCACAGTTATTTTTCTGTAGTTACTTTATAAAAATTTGCTGAATGAGTGAATATTCCAAAAGATAAAAATTCAAATGCAATTAAGTAAGTGCCATTCTCACTAATTTTGAATACTCCTCAGTGTTGCCTAACCTAATCTAGATCTCTTACCTGCTCAGGTTTGAGTAGGAGACTCCACTTTATCCTAAATAGATATTGTTCCTTCCTTAAATTAGAATATCTTCTGGGACATTTACATAGCCCCAGGATTTTAGCCCCTTCACAAGTGTCAAAGCCATAGCCTGCCACATAGTAGGTACTTAAAACATGTCTGTCTTTGCAAATGTCATTGTGACTGTTACTCCTCTAGGCAATAACATCTTGTTTTTTAAGTGTCTTTGGGAATCTGTGCTCTTGTTACTTAATTACCCAGGCTCCCCCTGACTCCCAGTGTGAAAGAGAAGGATGATTGAATCCATGTTTCTACTGGATTGAATCCATGTTTCCACTGAATGAAAAGATATTTAAAACTTGCAGTATTTTCCATTAATAGAATAAACTCCCAAAGCAGAAAGGGAAAAAAATTATCTTCTTGAAGAAAGCACACAAGCATACACAGCATACACACATACACACACACACACACACACACACACACCACTCCTTACAAGAGGTATTACCATATCCTGAATGTTTACATTTTATGTCTCATGTTAAAATACACACCAAAAATAAGTTGTTTCAAACAATGCTTAGCATTGCAAAACCAACTGTCCTACAACTTAATTTTTTAAAATCCATCTAAATGGAAATTATTCAGATCTCAAAGAGAAATTAAAATCAATTTTATGTAAGCAGTTTTGCTTGGATTTTCCTGAGATTTCTTAGTTTCAGAATGAGATACCTTTATAGATTTTGCACAAAGTTGTCTAAATTTACATACAGCTAAATTTTCTCACATACACCATGCTGATCAACAATGAAGAGGAACAGGGAACTGGGCTGGTAATGACACCGTGTTCTCCTTTCCATGGACTGTTTGTTTGCTATTCTATTTAGCTACTGGATATTCTCCTCATTAAATATACTAGCAGACAAAAACGACTTTGCTGTATCTGGCAAAGCAGTAACACGCATTTATTTGATCTGCTAATCCCAAAGCTAAAGTGTGAATGTAGTAGATTTTTAATCAAATCCTCGAGACGCTGTGCAGCCAGCCCAGCACAGGCAATTCCTTCCGAGTCATAAAGGCCTGCCTTGGTTTGCAGCTACTGCCTCAATTTCACAGAACCATAGAATTTTAGAACTGGCAAAGACCTTAGATTATCTGTGACTTGACCTCCTAGCCACTTTACAACTATTGCTTGAAAACATTGGACTCTGTTAACTTTTGTACTGCTAAATCCTTACGCCCCTTAAAACAAATGAAACCTTTGTTCTAGATGCTTTTATGGGGCAGCTTGTTAAAGGGTTGTTTGCTGGAGTCCTTTAATGCTCGCAAAGTTTGGGTGAATTTTTGAGCCTTTTGACAAACGCTGACCAAGAAATTATTTTCTGCAAGTGAGGAAGCTTGGAGGCGAGGAAGAAGGAAAGGAAACCGATCTTTATTGAGTGCGTAATAGGTTCCAGGTGACTGATTTACAGCATCTCTTTTGATACAAGCCTTCAAAGATAGCTATTGTCTCCAAGTGACAGGTGAAGAAACTGAGACCGCAAGAGTTTAAAAGTGACTTGTTCAGCATCTCAGTTAATGAGCCACAAAGCTGAGATTTAAACCCAGGTTTATCAGGCTGCATGCATGGCTCATGATCCTCTTATTAAACTAAACTGTTTCCCTTGTTTTATCCAAATATCTAACTAGAAAAACACCACGGACCTCCACATAGCTACATAGGCACGGTTGACATTCCTCTTGGGGTGAATCTTCAAAGCGACTGGTTCAGCTATCTAAAGCAAAGGATGCTTCTTGACTTATCGTGAGGTCACATCCTAACCCATCATTCAGTTGAAAATATCACAAGGTAAAAATGCATTTAATACAATTAACCTACCAAAAATTATAGCTTAGCTTGGCCTGGCTTCATCATTCTCAGAACACTTACATTAGCCTACAGTTGGGCAAAAGCATGTAACACAAGGTCTATTTTATAATAAAGTGTTAAAGATCTCATGCAATTTATTGAATATTATACTAAAAGTGAAAAACAGATTGGATTTATAGGTATTCAAAGTGCAGTTTCTATTGAATGCATATTGCTTTTGTACCATTATGAAGTTGAAAAATCCTTAAATCAAATTATCAAAAGTCAGGGACCATCCGCAGCTGGATGGGCTGTGTATGGTGGTTCCTTTGCATCAGAAGACAATGCTTACTCCTTTGGAAGCTGTCTAATGATGTTCTAGACCCTACCTGAAAATTCTAGGAGTACAAAAAACAAGGCCAACCAAAGGTAGACGCTGAGTTTACCCAGGGGTTTCTGAAAATGAGACATTCTCATGGGTAGGCAAGAGTTTCTGGCTAGAGAGCTTTCTGGCAACACAGGGATAGGTTTTTTACTGAGAATCAAGATGGCTCTGAAATCGATACCACCAACACAGTGTGGCCATTCCTCCACTCCAATTTACACTTAGGACAAAAAAAGAGAGGGACATCGTTTCCCTTACCCAATCTGCCAGAAAGAAAAAAAAAAGAAAAGAAAAAGACAAAATTAATGGGGTCTCTCTTTTCTGGATCCAGAATCCACAAACAAGCAATAAATATCTTCAAGTTCTCTTACAGTACTCTGCAAAACTGATGATTACTTGAAATTTTATTTGGATTAGATTCTATCACATTTCTTTTTGACCCATTTCTACCTCAAATTGGCACAACCAAAATTACAAGGTTCAGTACAGAAAGCTGCTTGGGAAATGTAAAGTGAAGTCAGCATGGATATTGAAGACACCTAGCCGGTCTCCAAATTTATACTGAAAATCACAAGTTTGTAGTAAGACTGAGGTCATTGAGTATGAATTCTGTTCCAATACTCATTATCAAATAGACGCTTAACCGCCTTATTTCTTCAAGCTTACTGCTCTGCTAAGACGAAGTCATACCTCGCAATTCTTACCAGCAAGGACTCTGAAATACTCACAATAGATTGTGCTCTGTCAGTGAAAAACGATGATTGCTACCAAGAAAAGCGCTTTTATTTATTTATCTTTTTATTATTTGACATCTCCCTTTTCTGCCCTATTTAAGTCCCTGGGTTGGCACCCGACTCTGGACCACTCCAAACCCTCATCTTTGCCCATGGGCCAGCTTTAGTTCTGCCTATCCCTGGAAAGATGAACACCTTCCCTTTTCACCCAGTGAAAGGGTACAGTCAGTAACACATAGCAAATCGCTCTTTCTGGGATCCAGTACTCACTGTCTCTGAAAGGGTGGCTCTTTTACTAAGACAGCTAGCTAACTTTCGTAAAGATTACTGACTTTTCTTTAATTCTTTTAACTTCTTTCTCAATACATCCAGCTAATGTCAGATCATATAATTTAAAAATCTGGGATGTGTAGCTGGTAAGCAGTAATTTATTTTTTCTCACCCTCTGAAAGCGTTTCTTGTTGATGGTTTTCACTCAGTGACCCACATAATTAGTGTTCCTCTTATGCAATGATGCAACAAGCTAAGGAGAGCCTGTGCTCACACAGTAGCAGGCCTGGTCTCAATCAAAAAATATTCAGCTTATGGTTTTAGTTAAATACAAAAGATGAAGTTGAGAAATTCAAGAAACATATTGAATGCCAGATAAGAAAAACCATTAATTAGGGGGAGAGAGAGAATTTCTTTTCAAACATTCCTGCTAAATCATTTTGATTCTGAAGTGGAAGCAGACCACTAGAATATGGAAATATTCAAATTTGTGGTTTTATTAGGGGATATTTAGGTTTTTCAAACAGTAGGCTATTTTTTCAAAGTTCTTGACTCAGCAAAATAGGAATGCATTTGGCCAACCACATTTTCCTTCTTCAATTTAGACCCATTTGTATTCCAAATGGAAATTTAATCTGAACATTTATGATTCATTTGTGCTTAACTTGTCAAAATGTTAAGAGCTGTTTGAAATAAAAGAAGGCTTTGGATTCTGATGTTTATATAAGTTTTTAATATCCTCAGAATCAGAAAGCTATGCTTCTGCAGAGAATCAACAATCTGATACCCTATAGGCATATACATCATATATGAGAAATTGCAGAGCTCAAGTGGATCACAGATCTTTTCTGGTTACCTTGGATTTCAATCTACCGGCATACATATACAAGTAAGCCTTAAATTTAATTTTTTTCAAGCAAATCATGTAAATAGTGCTTTTTCTTACGTAATGTTTCTAACTTATTATATTCCCTGCAGGATCACTGTGCACTGTTTGTTCAAGTTGTGTACTGCACATCATTCTGAAACATAGCACAATCATTCATAGTGTGTCTGTTTTCTTGCATTCTTAACTTTTGTTTCCTTCAACTCAAATTCAGGCAAGAATATCATCTAAGAGTATCACTAAACTGCAATTGTTATTGACTAGACCAAAATTTATATTTTGATTTGCCAAAAGAACTCACAAGGGTTTCACACGTATTATTCTACCTTGTATAGTGCCTGATAAATTTATAATCAGGCTTTAGGTGTAAGTCCACATTCAGTTTATTACTAAATTTTTCTTTAAAGAAGTTACTTTACCTCATGGAATCTTTATGTCTCCAGAAGGAAAATGAAGGTGGCTGCCACAATGGCTGAATAGGAACAGCTCCAGTCTACAGCTCATAGTGAGATCAATGCGGAAGGTGGATGATTTCTGCATTTCCAACTGAGGTGCCCCCAGCTCATCTCATCAGGACTGGTTAGACAGGAGGTGAAGCCCACAGAGGGTGAGCAAAAGCAGTGTGGGGCATCTCCTCACCCAGGAAGTGCAAAGGATCAAAGAACTTCCTCTCCTAGCCAAGGGAAACCTTGAGGGACTGTGCCATGAGGAATGGTGCACTCCGGCCCAGATGCTATGCTTTCCCATGGTCTTTGCAACCTGCAGACCAGGAGAGTCCCTTGGGTTCCTACAACACCAGGGCCCTGGGTTTCAAGCACAAAATTGGGCAGCCATTTGGGTAGATGCTGAGCTAGCTGCAGAAGTTTTTTTTTTTAATATCCCAGTGGTGCCTGCTAACTCAGCAGATCCCACCCCTATGGAGCTCAGCAAGCTAAGATCCACTGACTTGAAATTCTTGCTGCCCACCCAGTAGTTTGAAGTCAACCTCGGATGCTTGAGCTTGGTAGGGGAAAGGGCATCTGCCGTTACTGAGGTTTAAGTAGGTGGTTTTCCCCTCACAGTGTAAACAAGCCAGCAGGAAGTTTGAACTGGGCAGGGACCACCACAGCTCAGCAAAGCCACTGTAGCCAGACTGCCTCTGTAGATTCCTCCTCTCTGGGCAGGGCATCTCTGAAAGAAAGGCAGGAGCCCCAGTCAAGGGCTTATAAATAAAACTCCCATCTCCCTGGGACAGAGCAGCTAGGAGAAGGGGGGCTGTGGGAGATTTCAGTAGACTTAAAATGCTCCTGCCTGCCAGCTCTGAAGATAGCAGCAGATCTCCCAGCACAGTGCACAAGCTCTGCTAAGGGAAATACTGCCTCCTCAAATGGGTCCCTGACTCATGTGCCTCTGGACTGGGAGACACCTCCCAGCAGTTCGACAGATACCTCATACAGGAGAACTCCAGGTGGCATCCGGCAGGTGTCCCTCAGGATGAAGCTTCCAAGGAAGGAACAGGCAGCAATCTTTGCTGTTCTGCAGCTTCCAGTGGTGATACCCAGGCAAACAGGGTCTGGAGTGGACCTCCAGCAAACTCCAGCAGACCTGCAGCAGAGGGGCCTGTTAGAAGGAAAACTAACACAGAGAAAGGAATAGCATCAACATCAACGACAACAAAAAAAATCCACACAAAAACCCCATCCGAAGATCACCAACATCAAAAACCAAAGATAGATAAATCATAAAGATGAGGAAGAACCTGCACAAAAAGACTGAAAATTCCAAAAACCGGAACCCTTCTCCTCCTCCAAAGGATCACAGCTCCTCACCAGCAAGAGAAAAAAACTGGATGGAGAATGAGTTTGACGAATTGACAAAAGTAGGCTTCAGAAAGTGAGTAATAACAAACTCCTCTGAGCTAAAGAAAAATGTTCTAACCCAATGCAAGGAAACTAAGAACCTTGAAAAAAGGATAGAGGAATTGTTAACTAAAATAATCAGTTTAGAGAAGAATATAAAGAATAGAAATGACCTGATGGAGATGAAAATCACAGCATGAGAACTTCTTTAAGCATACTCAGGTATCAGTAGCCAAACTGATCAAATGGAAGAAAGGATTTCAGAGATTGAAGATCAATTCAATGAAATAAAGCATGAAGAAAAGATTAGAGAAAAAAGAATGAAAAGGAATGAACAAAGCCTCCAAGAAATAAGGAACTTGTGAAAAGACCAAAACTGTGTTTGATTGGTGTACCTGAAAGTGACAAAGAGAATGGAACCAAGTTGGAAAACACTCTTTAGGATATTATCCAGGAGAACTTCCCCAAAGTAGCAAGAAAGGCCCACATTCAAATTCAAGAAATACGGAAAGCACCACAAAGATACCCCTCGAGAAGAGCAATCCCAAGACACATAATCATCAGATTCACCAAGGTCGAAATGAAGAAAATAATGTTGAAGGCAGCCAGAGAGAAAGATCAGGTTACCCACAAAGGGAAACCCATCAGACTAACTGCAGTTCTCTGTGCAGAAACTCTACATGCCCGATGAGAGTGGGAGCCAATATTCAACATTATTAAAGAAAAGAATTTTGAACCCAGAATTTTTTATCCAGCCAAACTAAGCTTCATAAGTGAAGGAGAAATAAAATCCTTTCCAGACAAGCAAATGCTGAGGGATTTTATTACCACCAGGCCTGCCTTACAAGAGGTCCTGAAGGAAGCACTAAATATGGAAAAGAAAAAACTGGTACCAGCCACTGCAAAAATAAACCAAATCGTAAAGACCATTGATACTTTACAAACCGTAAAGGCCATTGAAACCGCATCAACTAATGGGCAAAATAACCAGCAAGCATCATAATGACAGGACCAAATTCACACATAACAATATTAACCTTAAATGTAAATGGGCTAAAGGCCCCAGGCAAAAGACACAGACTGGCAAACTGAATAAAGAGTCAACATCCATTGGTGTGCTGTATTCAGGAGACCCATCGCACAGGCAAAGATAGACATAGGCTCAAAATAAAGGAATGAAGGATTATTTACCAAGCAAATGGAAAGCAAAAGAAAGCAGGGTTTGCAATCTTAGTCTCTGATAAAATAAACCTTAAACCAACAAAGGTCAAAAAAGACAAAGAAGGGCATTACATAATGATAAAGGGATCAATGCAACAAGAAGGCCTAACCATCCTAATATATATGCACCCAATACAAAAACACTTGGATTAATGAAGCAAGTTCTTAGAGGCTTACAAAGAGGCTTAGACTCCCACACAGTAATAGTGGGAGATTTTAAGACCCCACTGTCAATATTAGACAGATCAATGAGAGAGAAAATTAACAAGGATATTCAGGACTTGAATTCAGCTCTGGATCAAGTGGACCTAATAAACATCTCCAGAACTCTCCACCCTAAATCGACAGAATATACATTCTTCTGAGCACCACATCACACTTATTCTAAAATTGACCACATAATTGGAAATAAAACACTCTTTAGCAAATGCAAAAAAAGCAGAAATCATAATAAGCAGTCTCTCAGGCCACAGTGCAATCAAATTAGAACTCAGGATTAAGAAACTAACTCAAAACTTCACAACTACATGGAAACTGAACTAATTGCTCCAGGATAAATAATGAAATTAAGGCAGAAATAAATAAGTTATTTGAAACCAATGAACAAAGACACAATGAACCAGAATCTCTGGGACACAGCTAAAGCAATATTTAGAGAGAAATTTATAGGGCTAAAAATGCACACAGGAGAAAGCAGGAAGATCTAAAATTGACACTTTAACAATCACAATTAAAAGAACTAGAGAAGCAAGGGCAAAGAAATTCTGAAGCTAGTAGAAGACAAGAAATAACTAAGATCAGAGCAGAACTGAAAAAGATAGACACATGAAAAACCCTTTAAAAAAATCAATGAATCCAGGACCTGGTGTTTTTTTTTTTAAAGATTAACAAAATAGACTACTAGCCAGACCAATAAAGGAGAAAAGGGAGAAGAATCAAATAGACACAATAAAAAGGATAAAGGGGATACCATCACTGAGCCCACAGAAGTACAAACTACCATCACAGAATACTATAAACACCTCTACACAAATAAACTAGAAAATCTAGAGCAAGTGGATAAATTCCTAGACACATACACCCTCCCAAGAGTAAACCAGAAGTTGAATCCCTGAATAGACCAATAACATGTTCTGAAATTGAGGCATAAGTTAGTAGCCTACCAAAAAAAAAAAAAAAAGAGCCCAAGACCAGACAGATTCACAGCCGAATTCTAACAGAGGTACAAAAAGAGCTGGTACCGTTCTTTCTGAAACTATTCCAAACAATAGAAAAAGAAGGACTCCTCCCTAACTCATTTTATGAGGCCAGGATCATCCTGATACCAAAACCTGGCAGAAACAGAACAAGGAAAGAAAATTTCAGACCAATATCCCTGATGAATTTTGATGCAAAAATCCTCAACAGTGACACACCGAATCCAGCAGCACATCAAAAAGCTATCCACCACAATCAAGCGTGGGATGCAAGGCTGGTTCAACATATGCAAATCAATAAACGTAATCCATCACATAAACAGAACCAATGACAAAAAAACACATGATTATCTCAATAGATACAGAAAAGGCTTTGATAAAATTCAACCTCCCTCCATTCTAAAAACTCTTAACAAACTAGGTATTGATGGAATATATATCTAAATAATAAGAGCTATTTATGGCAAACCCATAGCCAATATCATACTGAATAGGCAAAAGCTGGAAGCATTCCCTTTGAAAATCAACACAAGACAAGGATATCCTCTCTCACCCTCTCCTAGTTAACATAGTATTGGAAGTGCTGGCCAGGGCAATCAGGCAAGAGAAAGAAATAAAAATTATCCAAATAGGAAGAGAGGAAGTCAAATTGTCTCTGTGTGCAGATGACATGATTGTATATTTAGAAAACTCCATCATCTCAGCCCAAAAACTCCTTAAGCTGAAAAGTAACTTCAGCAAAGTTTCAGGATACGAAATCAATGTACAAAAATAACAAGATTCCTATGCACCAATAATAAATAACAGAGAGCCAAATCATGAGTAAACTCCTGTTCACAATTGCTACAAAGAGAATAAAATACCTAGGAATAAAACTAACAAGGGATGTGAAGGACCTCTTTAAGGAGAACTACAAACCACTGCTCTAGGAAATAAAAGAGGACACAAACAAATGGAAAAACTTTTCATGCTCATGGATAGGAAGAATCAATATATCAATATCATGAAAATGGCTATACTGCCCAAAACAGCATGGTACTGGTAACAAAACAGCTATATAGACCAATGGAACAGAACAGAGGCCTCAGAAATAACACCACACATCTACAACCATCTTATCTTTGAGAAACCTGACAAAAACTAACAATGGGGAAAGAATTCCCTATTTAACAAATGGTGTTGGGCAAACTGGCTAGCCACATGCAGAAAACTGAAACTGGACCCCTTCCTTACATCTTAAACAAAAATTAACTCATGATGGATTATAGACTTAAGTGTAAGACCTAAAACCATAAATATCCTAGAAGAAAACCTAGGAAATACCATTCAGAACATAGATATGGGCAAAGAGTTCCTGGCTAAAACATCAAAAGCAATGGCAACAAAAGGAAAAGTGACAAATGGGATCTAATTAAACTAAACAGCTTCTGAACAGCAAAAGAAACTATCATCAGAGTGAACAGGCAACCTACAGAATGGGAGAAAATGTTTGCAATCTATCCATCTGACAAAGTACTAATATCCAGAATCTACAAAAACTTTTTAAAAATTACAAGAAAAAATAAACAACCCCATGAAAAAGTGGTTGAAGGATATGAACAGACACTTCTCAAAAGAAGACAGCCAACAAACCTATGAAAAAAAAGCCCATCCTCATTGGCTTTTTTAGAGAAATGCAAATCAAAACCACAATGAAACACCTCTCATGCCAGTTAAAATTGCAATCGTTAAAAATCAGGAAACAACAGTTGCTGGAGAGGATGTGGAGAAATAGGAATGCTTTTACACTGTTGATGGAGTGTAAATTAGTTCAACCATTGTGGAAGACAGTGTGGTGATTCCTCAAGGACCTAGAAATAGAAATTCCATTTGACCCAGCAATCCCATTATTGGGTATATATCCAAAGGATTATAAATCGTTCTATTATAAAGACACATGCACACGTATGTTCACTGTGGCACTGTTTACAATAGCAAAGATGTGGAACCAAGCCAAATGCCCATCAATGATAGATAGACTGGATAAAGAAAATGTGACATGTTATACTATGGAATACTATGCAACTATAAAGAAGGATGAGTTCATGTCCTTTGCAGGGGCATGGATGAAGCTGGAAACTATCATTCTCAGCAAACTGACACAAGAACAGAAAACCAAAGACAGCATGTTCTCACTCATAAGTGGGAGTTGAACAATGAGAACACCTGGACATAGGGAGGGGACCATCACACACTGAGGCCTGTTTGGGGGTGGGAGGCTAGGGGTGGGATAGCATTAGGAGAAACACCTAATGTAGAGGACAAGTTGATGGGTGCAGCAAACCAAAAAGCAGCATATATATACCTATGTAACCAACCTGCACATTCTGCACATGTATCCCAGAACTTAACGTATAATAAAGAAAAAATAATAAGAAGAAAGAAAGAGAAATAAGGATAAGTTAATCTACCTCAGAGAATGTTAGTTGTGTGGAGCTAGTCAATATGCCAAGGTAGGGTCACCTTAAGGGATCAGTTTGAATGCCACATAGAGTAAGGGATATGGTTTGGAGCTGTGTTCCTGCCCAAATCTCACATTGAAATGTAATCCCCAATATTAGAGGTGGGGCCTTGTGGGAATTGACTGAATTGGGGTGGGGGAGGGAGATTTTCCCTCTGACACTATGTCGCAATAGCGAGTACATTCTCATGATATCTGTTTGTTTAAAAGCACGTAGCACCTCCACCCTTTCCATTACCAGAAAGGGGTCCCAATCTAGACCCCAAGAGAGGGTTCTTGGATCTTACACAAGAAAGAATTTGGGATAAGTCCATAGAGTAAAGTGAAAGCAATTTACTAAGAAGTAAAGGATAGGCTGGGCACGGTGGCTTATGCTTGTAATCCCAGCATGTGGGAGGCCGAAGTGGAAGAATCACAAGTTCAGGAGTTCGAGACCAGCCTGGCCAACATGGTGGCATCCCGTCTTTACTAAAAATACAAAAATTAGCCAGGCAGATGGCTACTCCATAGGCAGAGCTGTGCCTTGAGCTGCTGGCCTAAGGATACTTATAGTTATTTCTTGATTTTATGCTAAATAAGGGGCAGATTACTGACAAGTTTTCTGGGAAAGGGATGGGCAATTCCTGGAGATAAGGGTTCCTCTCCTTTTTAGACAATAGAGGGTAAGTTTCAGATGTTGCCATGGCATCTGTAAACTGTCATGGTGTCGGTGGGACTGTTTTTTATCAAGCTAATGCATTATAATTAGCATATAATTAGCAGTGAGGACGACCAGAGGTCAATCTAGTCACCATCTTGGTTTTGTTGGGTTTTGGCTGGCTTCTTTACTGCAAACCATTTTATCAGCAAGGTCTTTATGAACTGTATATTGTGCCAACCTCCTATCTCATCCTGTGACTAAGAATGCCTAACCTCCCAGGAATGCAGCTCAGTAGGTCTCAGCATTATTTTATCCAGTCCCTATTAAAGATGAAGTTGCTCTGGTTCAAACACCTCTCACATTCCCCCTCTCTTGTTCCTGCTTTGGCCATGTAAGATATGCCTTTTTCTCCTTCTCCTTCTGCCATGACTATAAGTTTCCTGAAGCCTTCCCAGAAGCAGAAGCCACTATGCTTTCTGTACAGCCTGCAGAACTATGAGTCAATTAAATCTCTTTTCTTTACAAATTGCACAGTCTCAGGTATTTCTTTATAGCAACATGAGAAAGGGCTAATACAGATTTTGGTACCAAGGAATGGGGCATTGTTATAAAGATATCTGAAAATGTGAAAGCAGTTTTAGAACTATCTAATGGGAAGAGATTGGAACAGTTTGGAGGGCTAAAAGGACAGGAGAACGAGGGAAAGTTTGTAACTTCCAAGAGACTCGTTAGATTGCTGTGACCAAAATGCTAAGAGTGATATGGACAATGAAGTCCAGGCTGAGAAAGTCTCAGATGGAAATGAGAAATTTCTTAGGCACTGGAACAAAGGTCACTTTTTTTATGTTTTAGAAAAGAATTTGGAGGCACTGTGACCTTACCCTAAGGATCTGTGAAATTTTGAACTTGAGAGAGATGATTTAGGATATCTGGCAGAAGAAATTTCTAAGCAGCACAGCATTCAGATGTTGCCTGGCTACTTCTAACAACCTATCCTCATATACATGAGCAAAAACGTTACCTGAAATTGGAACTTACATTTAAAAGGAAAGCAGGGCATACAAGTTTGGAAATTTTGCAGCCTGGCCATGTGTTAGAAAAGAAAAGCCCATTTTCAGGGTAGGAGTTCAAGCAGGCTGCAGAAATTCATATAACTAAAGGGAAAGCAAATGTCGATAGCCAAAACAATGGGGAAAAGCTTTGAAGGCATTTTAGAGACCTTCATAGCAGCTCCTCTCATCACAGGCTCAGAGGCCTAGGAGGACTAAATGGCTTCCTGAACCAGGTCCAGGGCTCCACTGCCCTTTGCAGCCTCAAAACACAGCTCCCTGCATCCCAGTTGCTCCAACTCCAGCCATGGCTAAAAGTGGCCAAGGTACAACTTGAGTCCCTTCTTTAGAGGATGCAAGTCATAAGCCTAGGTGGCTTCCATGTGTTGTTAAGCCTGTGGGTCCACAGAGTGCAAGAGTTGAGGCTTGGGAGCCTCCACCTAGATTTCAGAGGATGTATGGAAATGCCTGAATGTCTAGGCAGAAGCCTGCTGCAAGGGTGGAGCCCACATGGAAAACCTCTACTAGGGCAGTGCAGAGGAGAAATGTAGGGTTGGAAGCCCCAAACAAAGTCCCCACTGGGGCACTTCTTAGTGAAGCTATGGGAAGAGGGCCACCATCCTCCAGACCCCAGAATGAAAGATCTACCAACAGGTTGCACCTTGCCCCTGGAGAAGTCAATGATAGCCTTTAAGAGCAGCCTTAGCGGCTGAACTCTATAAAGCCAAAGGCATAGAGCTGCAGAAGGCTCTGGGAGCCTTCCCCTAATATCAGTGTGCCCTAGATGTGGGTCATGAAAGTCAAAGGAGATTATTTTGGAGTTTTAAGATTTAATGAATGCCCTGCCGTGTTTTAGACTTCAGTGGGCCTGCAATTCCTTTCTTTTGGCTCATTTCTCCCTTTTGGAATGGGAATATTTACCCAATGTTTGTACCTCCATTGTATCTTGGGAGTAACTAACTTCTTTTTAATTGTATAGGATCATAGGTGAAGGGACTTGCCTCAGATAAGACTTTGAAGTGTGGACTTTTGAATTAATGATGAAATGAGCTAGACTTTGGGGAACTTTGTGGAAATAGATCATTGGGAAAACATGATTGTATTTTGAAATGTGAGAAGGATATGAGATTTGGGAGGGGCTGTGGCAGAACGATATGGTTTCGATCTATGTCCCTGCCCAAATCTCATGTTGAATTGTAATCCTCCCTCTTGTTGGAGATGGGGACTGCTGGGAGGTAATTGGGTCATGGGGACAGATTTCCCCTTGGTACTACTTTGCAACAGTGAGTGAGTTCTCATGAGATCTAGTTGTTTGAAAGTGTATAGTGTCTCCCTACCCTCTCACTCCTGCTCTGATATGTAAGACGTGCCTGCTTCTCGTTCACCTTCTGCCATGATTATAAGTTTCCTGAGGCCTCCCCAAAAGCAGAAGCCTCTGTGCTTCTTGTACAGACTACAGAACTAGGAGCCAATTAAACCTCATTTCTTTATAAATTTTCCAGTCTCAGATACTTCTTTATAGCAATACAAGAATAGACTAATACAGTAAGTCACAGAGAATGAGAAAGGGGTCTGTGCTTGGAATTGTCAGCTAGAAGGAGGGAGTAGGTCAGAAACCCTTTGGAGATGGCCAACTGGTGTAACAAAACTGAGCTGACTGATGGTGGAATAGAGACTGGAGTTAGGTCAGGGTAAAGCAATCAAGGACAGGACCAGATACCAGCCAGTAAAATAGGAGCTGTGAATGCCGAGGAGCTGCAGGACTTTCCTTCCACATGAGACCTAGCTCACCTTGCTGAACTGGTGGCAGACACGGGAAGCCGAGGCAGGAGAATTGCTTGAACCCAGGAGGCAGAGGTTGCAGTTAGCCGAGATCACGCCACTGCACTCCAGCCTGGTGCCTGGCAACAGAGCGAGACTCCGTCTCAAGAAAATAAAAAATGAAAAATAACAGTAAAATAGTTAAAGAATATGATGCTTTTAATATTCCCTGCATAGTGCTTGAATTTAACATGAGATCAACAGATGTTAATTCCCTTTAGCCCTTTGTAAGGTATAGATTCATTTCACTGGGTGTGGGGAGACAGGGGGACCATTATGGAGGACCTAATTCAGGAACACAATGGGCATATGCTGGATGTTTTGGCCCTCTTTACATTGTTTCATTTTGTAATCGGCCTTGCCTCACTTTGTCTAGAGGACTCTAGAGGACTTCACAATCATAAGATCCTGCATCGACAACCACAGTAGAAGACACAGAATCTAAGCTGACCAGCATATCCTTTCTCACTGGAAACAGATTGGCCTAATAGTGGGCATGACCCAAACAGGGCCACTCAGAATACTTTTTCAGCAACTAATTGGATGCTGAGAGAGAAGTATCTCTGCTTCCAAGAGATGTGCCACCTGTTAGGGTCCAAATTAAAGGAAAGCAAAGTCTGTAGATTTAGAGTAAGACAGATATCACTGGATCTTACTGTGCCTGAAGCCCTAGACTTTTCAGTTATATAAACAATTCATTCTCTTCTTTTACTTCAATTAATTTAAATTAGGTATCTCTCCCTTATAACCAATAGATTTGACAACTCCATAGGGATTATCCTTGGGTATTAAACTTTGCTATAGCATATATAAGAAAATATATCATTTCCCCTTTTCTAAATACATTTTAATCTAAACTATTTTTTAAAAATTAAATTACACATTTCTATGCAGTACCATTGAACCAGTTATTGGAATTTTTTAAGAGGTACCCAGGGAACACTCCATATGTCCACCATATAATAATCCTTCTGTCCTGTGGGAAGATGAGGACACGGGTGAGAATACTCCCAGCCAGTGAGGATACCACCAGGCTGATGTGGGCACAGGCACTGACTGTTCCCAGAGTCCCAGGTGCCCTGGAAATTGAGGGAGCATGCAGAGCTGAGCTTCAATCTTACCACAGGGCAAGAAGGGCTCCAAGTAAGAGTCCAAATGGCTTGTTTTTACCTCACACCTTTAATCTTAGCACTTTGGGAGGCCAAGGAGGGTGCATCACAAGGTCAAGAGACCAAGACCATCCTGGCCAACATGGTGAAACCCAACTCTACTAAAAATACAAAAATTAACTGGGCATGGTGGTGTATGCCTATGGTCCCAGCTACTCGGGAGGCTGAGGCAGGAGAATCCCTTGAACCCACAAGGCAGAGGTTGCAGTGAACCAAGATCCCTCCACTACACTCCAGCCTGGGATGGAGTCAAAAAAAATAATAAAAAGGAGGAGCATAGAGGCCTATATCTGGAGCTTGGCCATGGAGTCAGGAAACTGATAAGTTAAAAAGTCAGAAGACAGCAGATTCCATGCATAGAACAGGAGAGTAGGAATGAGATAAAGCCGCCTCACTGCCAGACCTATATGCTATCCAAAGTGAGGATTAAGGACTATGGAACTAAAAGGCAAGAACAAGGGCAGCTATGTATACGCCATGCATTGCTAACTAGCCTGTAATTGCAGTGCAACCACACAAATAGAACACATTGCTATAGAGAGTACATGCTCATCCATTTACTAATTTTTTATCACTAATTTATTATAATCAATCATATATTAAACAGTTGCCATGTAAGGAGCATGGTGCTGGCAGATGGGACAGAGACAAACACACGAAGTGGTCTATGCCTTCCAGGAACCACGGCCTAGGCAGGCTTGTCTGGATACGCACACGGATAGCTAGGGTGTGAAACAGTGTGTGACAGTTAGATATCACTCCCAAAGCTGACAAAGCAAAGGCCACAGAATTTCTAAGGAGGCAGGCATTATTCTTGAGTGATCAGAAGAGACTTCCTGGAAGTTGGGGGATAAAGCTGGGTGAGTGACAGTGATGAAGGGAGCCTCCTGGGTTTGGAAAGCAGAGTGAACTCTACCACTTGCAATGACGTGGCTTTGGCATTTGTTACCTTCTCTGAATCTCATTTTCCTCCTTTATAAATGAATTATTCTATTTCAAATATCTAAGATTAGTGTCAAGAGGAAATCAGATCACTTAGGGGTGGCTGAGAGTAGGTCAGGAGAGGGGAAGGCACTGCCCCCTGTCCCTGATTCACCAGAGGGAACGAAGCAGGATCCCCACATCCCAAGAGACCTGAGCTCTTGACTCAAACAGCCTCAAAGTGGTTCCCAGCCTGGCTCAGAAGAGCAAAATGACCAAGAGTGACACAAAGAGATGTCAGGAATGGGAGTAAGGGACAACCCAGCAGCTAGCTGAGCAGGAGATCAACAATCTTTCCCATTTCACCTCTAAGTTCTGATAGAACTTACGTGATGCTGAGGACCAGATGCCAAATGCCTCCCTGCCTTCCAACAGCTTTGTGCTTGGCACCAGCAAGATCCCCAAAGAACTTAGATATTCCTCCAAGGAAAAGGGGGGCAGAAATCCTGAATTAGCTGAAAACAAGTTCCAGGCACCAGGCAGGGGTTCAAAAATCAGAGCAAAGCTATTTTAGACTCTGTGGAAGGTAATATTGCTTGACGAACACTGCAGTTTATGAATTAAAATTTACACTAATTCAACATATATTTGTTAGCTTTTTCTTTCCCTTTTCCCCGACATTTCCAAGAATGGATGAGTCTGAATAAAATCCATGAAAGCAGAGAACTATTCAGTACAGATTACCTTTCACAGGCCTGCTTTCGTGGCGGTGAAAATAATTCAACAAACACATTTCTCTTAATGGCAGGAAAACATTTTACTGCCACGCAGAAAGGACATCACATTTTTTTAAAAATCGTTTCTATATACCTCCATCTATGGCTTCTCATACCGGAGAAGTTGACACAATTGTGAGTCATCTGTGACCAATTTTTGGCAGCTGTGAAAATGGAACCAAGTGTCCACTTAGCCACAAGTGGAGTGTGTGTACTCCAGGGAGGTGGAAATGTCTCTTTCACTGGTGACATTTAAGAAAATGACAGGGACAGCTATCACTCAGTGTGGGTTGGCTGCACAGCCGCCCGAAGGCAGTGTCACTGCTGCTGAGAGCAGGGATGGGAAGGCTCCCAGAGCTGGAGGAAACAGGTCAAGGTTGACAGCAGCAGCTGGTTCACTCTGCCTTCCCCACACCCATCTTCACCCTGTCTCCTGGGCTCCCTGCCCTCACTCCTGTTTCCCCTCAGACTGCAACACCAGCTCTTCCTCCTCCCTTTGACTTCCTCCATTCCTCCCGCAAGTTGACAGGAACACAAATCCCAAATGCCTCCCCAAATAGAAAAACTTAGGAAACTTTCCAGGCTGAGAAGTGGTAGAAACATTAAAAGACTTACTCTTGACTTTCTTAAATTTCATTTTGTTAACCTCAGATGCAGCGACTTTGTCTTAGACTGTGGGCAATTTGGAGTCTGCATTTAGTTTCCCGAGCTTAATTTAATGAAGGCAGATAAATGCCGTTGTAATTCTGAAAATGTCTTAACCCCTTCTTTATCCTGTATCCTCAAAAATGAAATGTTACATATCAGTTAGTTTTATGGATAACTGATCTTTACCCTCCAAGCATAAACATTTCTTTTTCATCTAAAGTGTATCTACATTTCCTTCACTTAATGAACACACCCTGTTTAGAATTGTCACCATGTTCCTTGGTCTTCCAGGGCCACTGCATCAGATTCTAGCAGCTGAATGGTGCTGAACTAAATGTGTGCACTCAAGGAGGACAGGCTGCAGGTCCCCACACTAAATGTATGCAGACCCCTGCGCTGATCTAATCAGTGGGGCGTCTGTCTGTCACAGCCCACGCAGAAGAGTTGTACACACAGAACTACTGCTGGGCCAAGTCAGTATCAGGGCTGCTCCCTGATAGTAAGAAACTCTGAACCATCGGGGACAGGGGAGTGGGCAGGAGGAGAGCAAAATCAGGAAGGTAAATGCAGGAGGAGCTGAAGGGCAGATACGGAACCAGGTAAAGGATGAAGGAGGTGAGACGAACAAAGGCCGAGTGCTCGTGAGGTCTGGAGATCCATTTGTCTGCACTCTGCTGCATTGCCTAGACTTTATATTTATTTATTCATTATTTATTTATTTATTTATTTATTTTTGAGACGGAGTCTCACTCTGTCGCACAGGCTGGAGTGCAGTGGTGCAATCTTGGCTCACTGCAACCTCTGCCTCCTGGGTTCAAGCGATTCTCCCACCTCAGCCTCCAGGGTAGCTGGGATTACAGGCACCCGCCACCATGGCTGGCTCATTTTTGCTTTTTGTTTTTGAGTAGAGATAGGGTTTCACCATGTTGGTCAGGCTGATCTTGAACTCCTAACCTCAGGTAATCCAACCACCCCGGCCTCCCAGAGTGCTGGGATTACAGGCGTGAGCCGCCGCGCCCAGTCATGCGTTGCCTTGACTTTCTTGGCCCTCCAGCACAGTCACTTCTACTCTGGAGGCTTCCTAAAGGGCCCTTATGATTTTTGACGCTGATATTGACATCATCTTTATCATCATCATGGATTACTGATTCTCCAAGTTGGGTCCTCTAGCAGTCTCCGTCAGTCCTCCCTGCTTCCAACCTGGTAACAGCTGTGCTGGGTAACGAGTAAAGGGTGCCAGGAGAACCCACACACCCACGCTGGCAATCAACAACAGAGGCAGCCCAGCTTGCGAGTCGGCTGTCCTCCTTTCCCCTGCACTTCTAACTTAGCATGTCAGATGCTGGCTGGGCTCCAGTGTCCTCCCCTATACCAAGGTGCGTGTCCTTTGAGAAATTTATTTTCCCCTCACCACACCAAAGAATATGTCACTTGTTTATCAAGTGACAGCTGTGTTCCAGGTGGAGTTTCTGGAGGGTGAAAACAAAACAAAATTCTTTCTTCACTCTGGAGCTAGAGCGGTGTTTTTTCAGGTTTTTAATGCAAATCTGATTATGTAACTCCCTTTCAGCAGCATGCCATTGTCCTTACAATAACGTTCAGAATGCTTTATCAGTCTCCACTCACCAGCTAGGCTCAGCCTGATAACTGTAGGTACCCAGTTCAGGCCCTCAAACCAGCCCCGCCCTCTCCAGCCCTGCCCAGGGCCTGGACACTCACAATTCCCCCTGCCTGATGAGGTAGGTACTCCCAAGTCAAAAAAGAAAAATCAAAAAAAAAAAAAAAA
>NW_016107581.1:3486638-3566242 GCF_001604975.1 Cebus imitator | reverse complement strand
AAAAAAAAAAAAAAAAAAAAAAATTCTCAGGTCTCAGCTTAAATGTCAGTTTCTCCAAGAAACCTTTACTGACCTTCAAAATGACTAAATCTCTTAATTCATCCAATCAGACTCTCCCCCCAACCCCAAACCCTTCACTCCTGCAATCGCGTATTCAATGCTAGACTCTAATCTCCGTGAGGATGGTGACAGGGACACAGACAGGGGCAGGTTTTGTGGTGCCTGCAGCTTCTCCAGTGTGGGGAGGAGGCTGGTTCTTTAAGAACAATACAGAAATACCTTACTTTGTATATTTTACCAAAAAACATATGGCCATGTGAATGCATCTTAAGGCATCTCCCAGAAACTTGGAAGAGGCTGTGCTTGTGAGGGGACCTGAAGCTCAGGTTTCTCCTGCTTCATGGGGACCCCACCTCTGGGTGGGAACTGTATTTGTGTTATTCTCTGCTGTACCCCAAGCACCTGACACATAATTGGTTCAAGTGACTGTTATTGAGTAATTTTCTAATCACTGAATAAAGCCAAGTAGAAATTATAAAACTTACATGTGTTGAATATTAAACCAGTATGGATTTACCAATAGAACCACTGTCATCTGTCACTCAACTCTGGGAATACATTCTGAGAAATGTGTCCTTAGGTGATATCGTTGTTGTGCAAACATCATAGAGTGTACTTCACAAACCTGGATGGTACAGCCTACGTCTGGACTGCACAGCATAGCGTATTGCTCCTAGGCTACAAGCCTGTACAGTGAACACTGTACACAAATGTAATGCAACAACAGGTATTTGTGCATCCCCATTTACCTACATGAGAAAAGGCACAGTAAAAATACTGTATAAATGATATAAAAATGGTAAACCTGTATATGGCACTTACCATGAATGGAGCTTGCAAGGCTTGAAGTTGCTCTGGGTGAATCAGCAAAGGAGTGGTGAGTGAATATGAAGGCCTGGTACGTGCCTGTATGCTTTATGACTTTATAAACACTGCACGCTTAGACTGTACTATATTTTAAAAATTTCTCTCTTCAATTATAAATCAGCTTAAGCTTACTGTAACTTTATAAACATAATATTTTTAACTTTCTGAGGGCTTAAAACAAAGACATTATACAGCTGTAAAAATATTTTTTCTTTCTATATTTTTTTCTATCAGCTCTTTAAATTTTTTTTTTTTTTTTTTTTTTTTTTTTTTTTTTTTTTTTTTTTTTTTTTTTTTTTTTAGGCAGTCTTGTTCTGTCACCAGGCGCCAGGCTGGAGTGCAGTGGCACAACCTCGGCTCACCGCAACCTCCACCTCCCGGGTTCAGGCAATTCTCCTGCCTCAGCCTCCTGAGTAGCTGGGACTACAGGCCCGCGCCACCACGCCCAGCTAATTTTTGTATTTTAGTATAGAGATGGGGTTTCACCATGTTGCCCAGGATAGTCTCGATCTCTTGACCTCGTGATCCACCTGCCTCGGCTTCCCAAAGTGCTGGGATTACAGACATGAGCCACTGCGCCCTGCCCCGATTTTTTCAAACTTTTTGTTAAAAGCTATGACATCAACACACACGTTAGCTTAGATATGCACAAGGTCAGGATTATTAGCACATGCTAGGTGAGAGGAGTCTTTCAATTCCATTCGAATCTATAGGACCACCATGGCGTATATATCAATTGACCAAAACATCCTTATGTGGCATGCGACTGTATGTTATCTGGCTGAGAATGGAAGAAGCATAAGAGCTCCCTGAGAGTCAGGCAGACCTCGTATGAAAAGAGGAGGCCGAGGCGGGCAGATCACAAGGTCGAGAGATCGAGACCATCCTGGCCATGATGAAACCCTGTCTCTACTAAAAATACAAAAATTAGCTGGGCGTGGTGGCGTGCACCTATAGTTCCAGCTACTCGGGAGGCTGAGGAAGGACAATCGCTTGAACCCAGGAGGCGGAGGTTGCAGTGAGCCGAGATTGCGCCATTGCACTCCAGCCTGGTGACAGAGCAAGATTCCGTCTCAAAAAAAAAAAAAAAAAAAAAAAAAAAAAAGAAGATACCTGATCCTTTATCCCCAGTGAGAGAAGGCTCCTGAGCAGGACTGTAAGTTGCTATGCCTGCCTATACCGCTTTGAAGCTGATTCTCATATTTTGTCCTGACTCCAGGTGAAAAAAATCTGATATGGGATTCACGATGAATCTATGTTACTTGTAAAGCTGCGAATATTTTTTTCTGTGTTCATGTCTCGGGGAGATGGCCCTGGCATTCATCAAATTCTCAAACAATGTGAGACCCCCAAAACATTAACAGTTACTTCAGATTAGTCCAGGAAGGCAACCCAGAGTCAATGGAGATGTCCTAACAACTCGCAGAAAGCTCATAGCCGAGCTCTGCTTCTTAGTAAATAAGGATCTTCACAATCCACTTATCCTCTTGTGAGTTTACTCAAACATGTAAGGGAGTTACTAGTTCTCACTTCTGTGATGTCTTAGCCCATATTGTGCTGCTTTAACAAAATCTACAGGTTAGCGATTTATAATGAATAGAAATTTCTCATACTTCTAGTAACTGAGAAGACCAAGATGAAGAGGCCAGACTCTGATGAGGGTCTCCCCGCTGTGTCATCCTATGGCATAAGGGGAAACAAATCGAGGGAGGGAGCAAGACGAGGCTGAATTTGGCCTTTTATAATGAATTCACTCCCGTGATAACGGCATTAATCCACTTATGATGGACCCGCCCCCTGATGCAAACACCTCCCATGATGTCCCACTTTCCAACATCATGGCTTTGGGGATCACGTTTCCAACATAAAAACTTTGGAGAACACATTAAAACCACAGGACATGGTGGCTGTAAAAGTACATATTGTCTTGGCCAGTTTCTGGGTCATAGTACACACTCAATAGATGTCTGTTCTCTTCTAAACAAATAGTTCCTCATTGCCCTAGTATAATTTCTATACTGTAGGATAAGTGATCTAAGAATAATGCATTCACTTACCCACTCATCATTTTAAGAGAATTCATTCCACATCTGCTACGTGCCAGGTAGTGGACTGTGCACTGGGAAGGGGGTGGAGTAGTTCACTAAAATCATTTGAAGAAATGAAGACAGATCACATAAACTGGGGGAAGAAGAAGTCGTTTTGGAAATCTCCCACCTCAGTGATGCTGTATTCTTTCTTGGAAGTGATCCTGTTGCCTGTCTACATTATTTCAAAAATATCTGAATAAAACGGAAAAATACAGTCAGTCATGTGGCTTTTCATGCCAAGGACACCCATCATCCAAATGTCTCCGAGTATTCATGTGTTCAGCGTTATCTAGATAACCATTTTGGAGGATTGAAATTTTCATTCTTAATGGGACGTCATCATTCTGGGCACACATAGGTCTGAAAGTTTCATGTTACAAGCCAACAAATATCCTGTCTCTGACACAAGCCAAGTCCAGCTGGTTCTTGCGAAACCAAAACAAACAAACAAACAAAAAAAGGAATGAGAAATTATAAAAATAAGTGAGTATTAAAACCAACATAAAATTAGTCACTCTGTCTCTCTCTCTCACTCGCTCTCTCTCTGTCAGACACACACACTAACCATCCTGTTTCAGCTCCTGCTTCCCCTGACTCTCCACAACCAATCCCTCATCACCCCGAGCTCAGTGAGGCTTCCCCACGTACACAAGTGCTGACCAACGTCCCTCCTACACACCCACACACACTAGGTTTGCAGATAAAATACAGGATGCCCAGTTAAATTTGAATTTCAGATAAACCACAAATAGTTGTTTAGTATCAGTATATCCGGATACTGCATGTGGCACACTTATACTAAAATCATTCTTTGTCTATTCGAAATTTGAATTTAACTGAACATCTTGTAGTTTTATTTGCTAAATCTAGTGGCCTCACCGCCATCCGTCCCTGGAATTATGGGCTGTGACCAAATTGTCACCAAACTGTCACCGCTTTCACTCCTCTGGGCCTCAGTGCCATTTCCACCTTGGCACATCCCAATTCGCAGGAGGACGCATCTTCTCTGGCGCCTACCCCAAATCCCTACCCTACCAAGCGATGCCTTTGGAACAGTACCCACTGGAATTCCTGCCACCATGTTCTACAGGGCTGTTGCTAGTCCTAACTTTTCCTTGTCAGGCAGCGAGAGCCCATGGTAACCAGTCTCCCCTCCACTGGGGACCTCTCTGTCACTGAAGCCCCTCTCTGACAGTGACAGTACCGTGCCCCTCCCTGTGGTGGCCGTGATTCACGACAAATAAATTTCTATACTTCCCTGATATATCCCCAACAGAACAGCCCACCTATACTCATATTAGCCAGGATAAGGACTGATTGCATTCATAAGCCAAAATGAACACCAGAAGGCCGAACAATGCAGTCAAGAACAGACTATTTATTTCCTAAGAAGACACATAACTAAATGTAAAACTATCTGACAAGCCAATCAATGAATTAATAGTTACACAAAACATAATTTATCTCAGAGACTGCAATTCAACCACATAAACACTCATAATATCAAAGCTTTTTTATTTCCCCCAAATTTATCAAGGTCTTATTTAATTGCTATAAACACCTGAAGACATGAGCAAATTAACACATAAAATTGCAGATTTTAGCTGATACATATTCATGAATGTATGTTGCTGTGATCAGGCAAATAATGACCCAAGACATTGATAAATTTGATAGAAGCAAAAGAAAAACACAGCACACTGTTAACATTCTCTGCAGATCACAGAATGGAATCTTCGATTAGACCAGCTCTAAGAAACCATTCATAATAATTATTGTATTTCTGTAATTCTTCCAGGAGAGAGATCAGCAAATGTTTAATCAGAAAGCTTCATAAAAATACTATCCCCAAAACACCGGACTGCTAGACCGGTGCTAAAGAACGCTGGCTTCTTGGAAGGCTAATCCAGGCCCTGTTTCTCAGAATCCAGCTCACATTTCTTCCTGGCATTCTTGCCTATCTACTGCCACTCAGAAAGGACTGACAATTTTCCAAGCATTTGTGGGAATCTGAAGTTACAGCTATTTTGAGGTCTTCAAAATGAATGTATTTTATTTAGATGGAAATACACATCATGTGTTGGCTCACCCAGACTGGCTGCAGTGTACTTATTTTTCAAGCCCTGGCCTGCTAACCCTTCTCGTTAGAGCCCATCCATACATAGCTCCTATTCATTAAATTCTTTGCTCTCACCCAAGCAGGCAGTACCCCTGAGAGCTGGAAACTGCATTTAGTCTGGACATGCCGGACTGGTCCTGACAAAAGTATGTGAGTAAATGCCTAAGGCAGACAGTGAAACTGAGAGACAAAGGCAGGGACTGTGATAGACCCTGCAAACAGCTCTGGAGAAAGGGGCGTCATTACACAGCACGCACAGAGGAACGCTCATTCATGTCAGTGGAGCCCAAAGTAAACCTCAGAATCCTTCTCAACACAGTATTTCAGTCGTTTCTTGTCAAACTGCAGCAGGAAGCACTTCAAAGTGATTTGCTTCCCCTGTGCAGATTGAGGTCAAAAAGGAAGTTGGGCCCTGGAATCGAAAAATAATAACAACTCCACCAAACAAATACATTTTAACTTTTTCCTATGTTTCAGAAACTATTGCTTATATATGTTAACTCATCTGTTCTTCAGAATAAACCGATGACATAGGAGATGAATACGTTCGTACAACTAATACTGTCCCAATTTGTAACTACTTGCTCAAAGTCACATACAACGAGGTTGAAGGTCAGTATTGAAATATAGGTCTATTTCCCTCTGCATCATGTACTCTTAGCCATTGTGCTGACAGCGGGACTAACATTAAGTAGGGGGATTGACAGCTGCTTAAGTTTATAATTTCAAGGGGTAATTTTTTTAAAAAACCCCCTCGGCTCACACCATCTTCAAGCTCCCCTCCTGACATGGATTTGTTTGCTTTAACCAGAAGAGAACACCTGGTTGAATAGAGACAGCATGAAATGCTGAACCTCACAGCTCAGCCACTGCATAGCGGTCTGGCTTTGGGCAAATAGCTTAGCCTCCCTGGAGAAAATTGTCATGAGGATGCCTGCCCCCACAAGACTGTGTGAGCATTAAATGAAATATGTAAAGAGGCATTTTTAAAATGGAGTGAGGCATACAAGCATTAATTACTGTTATTAAAATCCGGTATTAAATAAAAGCATAAGATTTCTCCCAGAAGTATTTGCATTTAGAAAACGGTATCTACACTGAGATTCCAAGTGGAGTTGGGAGGTGAGTGGGAGGTGGACACCTAGGGGCCAGTGGGCAGTGGTGTGAATGTGTCTGACAGCGCCGGACATGGAGCAAGGAGGTAGGGGCTCCCGCTTTTCATTTGTCACTAGAAATAGTGACGTGGCTGGAAGCATCACCCCCAGATACACAGGCTAGATTTGTGCACTACCTTTGTCAGAAAATTCCCAGGCTATCAGACACTTTCTAATCAGCTCTTGTAAAATACAGATGGGATAATTAGAGAGTACTTATTATCTGTGGAGATGAAGACACAAGCAAAGGATCCTTCAGGATGTGCTAGGATTCTGGGAGGGAACCAGGGCTGAGAATGAGTACACACACTCCGGTCCTTGGGGCCTGGTCGGTATAGACCAAGGGAGGGAAACTGTGAGTTTCTCACATCTGCACGACTCATTGCCCACTAACCTCAAGGGCATCCTATGGGCTCTTAGCTCCCTTTTAAGATAAGGTCAGTCCAATTCTTTCTGTAGGTCAGTCAAGCCCTCTGGGGTTGAGAGGAGTTAGTTACTGTAATCCAGTGGCATTCCATCTCCCTGAGTAGCCGCTTCTCACACTCCATGGGGTGCTTTGGTTATTTGGACACCAATCTAGTGCAAAAGATGATCACACAACCCCTTTGAAGGCTTTTTGTATTTGTTTGTATCACTCATAGAGGCTTGTCTGGTAGATGATCCATAAGGTGACTTTAATTGAACCAGATAGGATTGAATTGAATTGAACTGAACTGAGTTTGAATGCGTTGAACTGGTCACCTTTTCTAACCCTGAATCTGGTAAGATGAGAGGAATTCTGTTTTTCTCCAGCCATTGTCTCAGACCAGCCCTATCTTGGTGTGCCTGGTCACTGAATGGAACACCAGTCTGTCCAGTTGCTAGGTGCCATCTTTGATGCCACGTCTTCTCTTCCACTTTTACCTCCCATCCAACCCAAGGCCAAATCCTGTTCATCTTTATCACATGCTCACGTTGAGAAACGATTTGCTTCTCTCCGTCTTTGCCACTGTCACCCACGGCCAAGTCATCACCATCTGTCACCTTGATCACTACTGCCTACTGAGCCATCTCCCTACTTCTATCCTTGTCCCAGAAAAAGAAAACAAATCACAACACCAATATTATCATATTGCTCCTCTGGTAAAACCCCTAAGAGTTTCCCGTCACCATCATGGTAAAGATAAAAGTCCTTGAGGTGGCTTATGAGCACAGCGCGGACCCACTCTTCTGAAGTGCTCATGCTGCTTCCGTCACGAGATCACCATTCTCTAGGTCTCACTTAGCCGTTCTGGCCCTTGGGCCATTCCCCAAACGCACTGTGCTTCCCCATATTGCACAAGTTGTCCCCTTAGCCTGAAATGCTCTCCATCTGAATCCCCACCTTTCCCTACTTAATTGACCTCAGTAAACATGGTTTTTGTTCATGTGATATCAGGTCTTACAGCTATCCTCTCTCCAAGAATACTCTTATCTTTCTGCATCATGCATGTGACAATTTGTAAGATATACACGTGTGATCATTGTTCCTGTCATTTTCCCGTGAAGCAGCAAGCACTCTGAAAACGGGGACCGTGTCTGCTTTTTCACTGCTGTGCTCGCAGGGCTCTGGCATGGTCCTGAGGTACGACACAGAACAATAGCCATTTGTTAATGAATGAGAAGAGAATGGATTCCACCAGCTCTTCAAACTACAGCATCATGGCCCAGAAAGCAGGGGCATGATGGGTAGATGAAGCCCACCCAGCTCTCACTCCAACTCCCCTCCCATATGTAAGCTGATTCATATTGCCTCCAAAATTTTGGGCTTATAATTTGCCGTGACATTTCAAAGATGGGTAACAACGCTGCAGGCCATAGAGGTACTCAGAATGGCTGCTGACAAGTTTTTACCATTGTGTGGAGCACTTGTCACTTGACAATTCTTGTCACCCAGTCCTTAGAATGCAGATTCTAAGGGTATGTCAGAGGCCACAAAGGAGATTACCTAGTTCTGTTTAAACGCCTCCTCTGATAAAGAAGGAGTTCATGACATCTGGGCCACTGTGGAACAGTTGCACTGGCTGGAAAGTTTTGACTAATGTTATGTTGACATCTGTCTCATTGTGACCACACACACCAGCTATGGTCTGAATGTTTGTGTCCCTCCAAAATTTATACCTTGAAATCCTAACCCTGAAGGTACTGGTATGAGGATGTGAGGCTTTGGGGGCGTAATTAAATTATGAGGGCAGAGCTCTAATGAATGGGCTTAGTGCCCTTATAAAAGAGACCCCAGGGAGCTGCCCTGTCCCTTCCTCCATGCAAGGACACACCTAGAAGGCGCCGTCTACCGAACAGAAGGCAGCCCCTTCCCAGATACCAAATCTGCTGTCACTTTGATCTTGGACTTCCCAGTCTCTAGAAATATGAGAAATAAATTTCTGTTGTTTATAAGCCACTTGGTTCATGGTATTTTATTATAGCAGCTCAATAGACTATGACACACATACCCTCATGTTCTTGAACCCACACGCCAAATAACCCGATATGCTCTTCCACGTGGCAACCCTTCAGTTACTTCTTCGAATAACTTCACCACTGACAAGCCACATCTGAAGTCTTCTTATCTACATTTTATGCTTTTTCCAGCCTTGATTTTTTATTTATGGACCACATCTTGCTATTTTATTGCATGCATTCTTACAAGCTACCTTAAATTCTGTGTGGAAAAAGGCCATATATAAATAAATCGCTGTTTCTTTTTTTCAGACAACAACTCAGGCTCACCACTCAACATTCTTCTCACCAAGCTTACATGATTACCTCAGTTGTAGTCTCGGATCATGCTGACACTAGAACAGCATCACCTCCAAACTCAATCTTCATCTGAGACAGGTTCTCCCAAGTCTGCAGCAGGGTTTCTGGGTACAGTGTCTTAGGATGACTAGGTAGAGTTTGAGAAAATGAAATCAGAGCCATCACTGTGTTTAACAGTTTCATTTTGCAAAATAGTTAACTGAAAACCCCTAAAAATAGCCACCTCTGAGCTGATAACCTGGCCTCCATATGAACTAGAACATTAAGGCCACAGAAATAAAGCTCCCTCACACCCCTCCACAAAATCTACTTTCTCTCTTCCCTCCTTAGCGGCTCTCTCTCTGAACTTGCCTTTGAAAGCCGTTCTCTTCACTCTGTCTTAACCCATTCCTTTCCACGTTTGTGAAGACCTGCTCCAAAAAGTGTCCCTATTACATGAGTATTTGTTTTCCTTACAGCCAGCGTCTTCCCTCTGCATGCAAAAGACTTGGGTCATCCCTATCCTAAAAATTGCTAATAATTAAATATTTAATATCCCACCATACCCAAAGCTGACATCCTAACTCTGTTCAAGCCTGAGTACACTCCTGGCAAGAACTGCTACTTCTGTTACATAAGAGAGGATTCAGGTTTTGGAGGGCCCGAAGCTGATATAGTTGAGGGTAGGGGAGAGAGGAGAGGTTCTCTAAGGTAAAGAATTCAAATGCATAAATTAAAATATAGATGCAAATGAATATTTGTTTAGAATAAGGAAAAGTTGCAATAAGTATCTTTTTTAAAAAATGGACGAATACCACAAACATCACAAAATTTACAAATTAATGTAATAATTTATTAATTAACTGGCCTCTAACATCATCCTCTCTTTTTTAGCTGCCTTCTCTTAGTTTGCTTCTTTATTTAGCAAAGATTTAATCTTTTATCCAGTACATTTAATTAAAATATTTATATATTTATAGTTTTTAAAAGTCTCAGCTTCCTATTTCATTTCTGATAACATATATAGTTGTAGAAATATTTTTTTAATTTGGAAAATCTTTTATCAAGTTTCGTATCTGAGCTGAAAGAGTTCAAAATATTTTAGGTTTTCTTGTGCTGCGACAAATCTTAAATCTTCTTTCAACTGACGACACCTGTTCACCAGTTTGTCACTGATTTCTCATGATAGTGACATGCAATTATGCATCTTAGGTTATCTTATCTGATAGGAGAGAATTCACATTCTGATTGGGTCTTGACAAGAACCAGATTGTCTACTTGTAATTTTACACATCTCATGATTGGGAGGGCTTTCCACATACCAGCTTCTGGCTCTGTTCATTTCAAACCTTTTCTCTTCCACTACCTACGCGTCTCCAAATGCGCGATGTCAAACAACTGTCTACGCTTGGTGTCAGTGCTGGGTGAGCTGGCCCAGTGGGTGGAGGAAGAATTCCTGTGACTATTAGCAGTAATTGAACTATATGTTAACTACCATATGCAAACCACCCAGCAGAGACTCTTCAGCCTTAACTCTAGTTCTCTAAGCTGATGCTTAAATGCCAAGCAGGCATTCCATTTTCCATTTAAGAAAGCCTGAGGAGGAACAGTGCTTTTACCCTCAGAGCAATTAAACATCTTACATGTGTAAGTTTCACAGATCACATGACCACGAGAAGGCATTGCTAGGACATGTCCTAGGGCCTAGGAAAGATCTGGGAAGTTAAGGGGCCTGAATGAAGCCTCATTTGCTTAATGCTAAATCTGCCTTGGCTGTTAAAGTATCCTCAAGAAAAATCTCCAAGTGCTGCCTTCTTTACCCAGATACTCACTCCTCTGTCACCTAACCTCTTGAAATTTCATTTCTCCAGTCTCTTGCAACTCAGCAGAGTCCAATTAACCACCTAACATTATAATATCTTTTTCTCAGCCTTTATTCTTCTTAAGCTCTTGGCCCTCTTGTACTGAACCAGGCTGGGTTTCTTTTGCCTCTGAACTAGCAACTTGCTTACTTGTTCACCAACTCTCTCTCTCACCCTCTATCATCCCACTGTTCCATCACCCCCGCTGTCACATCTCCTCTTTGTCCTCCCTAAATGTTGATGCTTTCCCAAGTTCTACCCTGAGTCCTTCCTTCCTTCCATGGAGCATTCTTCCTTGGAAACCTCATTCAGTCACAGAATTTCATTGTCACCTCAATTTATATGCATGTTCCAGTCTCCCCCTCTTTCAAACCAAATTTCATTGCCGCCCAACATCTCCCTGACACTTTAGTGTGTTTTCCCCAAATCAACTCTTGATTTGTGTTTATACTTTGTCTATTAATGATATGCTGCTGGGGTTAGGGTTAAGGTTAAGGTTAGCGTTAGGGTTAGGGTTAGGGTTAGCGTTAGGGTTAGGGTTAGCGTTAGGGTTAGGGTTAGGGTTAGGGTTAGCGTTAGGGTTAGGGTTAGGGTTAGGGTTAGATAGTTGTTGACTCCTCTTCCTCCCTTGACCACCACATTGGTTTTTTCTCTTTTCCATGGCACTGCCTTCTTCTAGTCACAGCATCCCAGTTGTACCAGAGAATCCTATGATCTATTGCTTTCTCTACACTTTCACCCAAAGGCTTTTTCCTTCTCAGAATTGCTGCATGCTTTTTATTTCCCTTATAGCATTTGTTAAATTTTGGTCTTATATTTATGTAGCAGTAACGAACACTTATCAAGTGCTTACGATGTGCTAAGCATTTTGCATTATCTCATTTGAATCTCCCAACCACCAGGTTTTTCTACTGGCTCTAATTAAGATGATGATTATTTCTAGTTTTGATGAAGTACCTGAGCCTCATAAAAATTAGTAACTAGCTCAAGGTCACATGGAAAGTGGCAGAGCCAGAATTTAGATATAGTTGACTGACTACAAGTAACATGAGCTTATTCACCAATAACTAATAAAATTAATAATTGCTATCAATTATTATGTACTCGCCATGTGTTCTGTACAATTTACAATTACCCTATGAGTTTATACTATTATAATTCCCTTTTTGTAGAGGAGAAAACTAAGGCCCAGAAAGTTTATGTCATCCCCTAAAGTCTTCTTGCTGGTGGTAACAGAGCTACAATGGGAGCATGCACCATTTGGCTCCAGATACAAACAGCTATGTCACCAGACTGCCACCCTCTGCTCTGCTGACTTCATCTCATCTATTGTTTCCCACTTTCTACTACCAGTGGTCTCCTCAAAGACAGGGCCACTTTTTACTCATTTTCTTCATACTAAAAATAATTTCAAAATTATTATGATTTTTATTATTATTTGAGACAGAGTCGCACTCTGTTGCCCAGGCTGGAGTGCAGTGGCTCGATCTCAGCTCACTATAACCTCTGCCTCCCGGGTTCAAGAGATTCTCCTGCCTCAACCTCGAAGGTTCTTGGGATTACAGGTGCATGCCACCACACCCATCTAATTTTTTGTATTTTTAGTAGAGATGGAGTTTTGCCATGTTGGCCAAACTGGCCTCGAACCCTTGGCCTCAAGCGATCTACCCACCTCGTCCTCCCAAGGTGCTGAAATTACAGGCATGAGCCCCCACATCCAGCCTCAAAATTATTTTAAAAATTACAAATACTAAAATTTTTTTTCTGAACCATTTCAGAGTATGTTACCAACATGCTGCCCTATAATTCTTGAGCAATTCTTCTACATAACTACAATACAACCATCATAACAAGGAAATTAACACTGAGAAGTCATTACCACCTACTCTCAGCCCCCATTCCATTATTGACAATTTTTCCCAGTAACGTCCTTTACAGCATAAAGATCCAATGCAGATTTAAACATTTAGTGGTCAGTGTCTTCTGCCTCCTTTAGTCTGAAATAATTCCTCAGTCTTTCCTTATCATCCATGATCTTGACACTTTTGAACATAGAAGACCATTTGTAGACTCTCTCTCTATTTGAGTTTGTCTGATGTTTCATTGTAATTAGATTCAGGTTATATGTCTTTGGCAGGAATCTCTCAGAATGATGCTCAGTTCTTCCACATCTTCCAATCAAATGATCACAACTGATTTTTGTCTCTTTTCTGTTAACTGTGATAATTAGATTAAGATGATATCTGCTGGATTTCTCACAGTTACTCATTTGTTTTCCTTAGCACATAAATATTTTGCAAAATGTATTTCTTTTAGACTATGTAAATATCTTATCATCAAACTTCTACCCACTTAGTTTTAATATCCATAGATATTTCTTGGTTTAATTATTATGGCTGCTAAATGGTGATTTTCTACTGCAATTATTCCTTCTACATCTATTAATTCGGCATTCACTTATCCAGATTTATTTATCTAATACTTTATTTATAGTAGTATGAACTCATGAACTCTGTTTTATTGAATGGATTATAATTCTTTGCTAGCATTATCTACTTAGAAACTCAACTTATTCCAGATTTGTGTGAGCCCCTTCAAAGAGGCTTCTGTGTTCTCATCAGCTTTTGAGTACTTCCTTACATTCTGGAACATAACGTTTTTCCAGGCTTCTCTTGTACTTTCCCTGACCCAGTGCTGGCATCATCCATTTCTCCAAGCAGCCAAGGTGGTATTTAGTAGCAAATGCTGTTTAGATATCCAGGTCTGGCCTCTGTGTGTTCTCATCATGATTGCAATGTTGCTGCTCTAGGGCTCTTTGAGCAGTCAGAGGTAGGAAGTGTGTGTGTGTGTGTGTGTGTGTGTGTGTGTGCGCGCGCGCGCGCGCGCACGTGTATGCACGCATGCACACACACACACATCCACATATTTTAGATCTATATTCATATATATATGCACCCATTTAGACCTATATTTCGATATACACACACATATTTAGATCTATACTTATTTCTCTATGCCTATCTATCTCTCTATTCCTCTTCGAAACAATGAGTTTACACAAGTACCCCAATTCTGATCTAATATCACTTGGTTCATTCCATTTTTCTCCTTTTCCAAATGTATAACTCTCTCTTTAAATAGTGTGAAATCTGTATCCCATTATCTTAGCTTATTTACTTAATGGGTCTATCTCCCGATGCATATATAATCCCCTGTCACTGCCACGGCTCCCCCATCCCACATAGATGTCCTTCCCACCCTACTCAGGCTCAGATGCCAGCCCTTCCCCACCACCAGCTCCCCAACCTCTCCTTCCAATACAGAAGCCGGTCTCTCTCAGCCCCACGTAACAGCCTCTGGACTAAAATCCTAAAGAAAGTTACTAATTTTATAATGGACTAGCATGCCCTTTGTCCACTGGGTACTCAATTTTTTAACAGAATAAAATAAACACTTGCCTGTATGTTTTTTTAAGATAAAAATTAGTCTTTATTAAGAAAACAACACAGCTTATACTTTCTTACTATAAAAAGACAATGGCTAAATAAGAGCAAAAATTAAATAAATAATAACTTCCCATTAAGATGCCTAAATTTAACTTTTAAAATGAAAAAAGGTCATCATTTTTCCACTATATCTGGCCTGCCCCCGTATTCATCAGAGTTTCTGTCCTTCGTTTCTTTTCCAATGTACTAGCAAGAAAAAATGTTTTAAATTATTTTTCAAAAATGTCCTTGTCACTTCATGAATTGAAACTGATTAGTCTTAGTTTCTCTCTGACCAGGCTGTCTAAAGTCTACTGCTGTGACACATTATTGTGAACTGCTCTCTCCAGACAGAGACTCCCCAATATCTGATGAGTGTCCATCCATTAAGAGCTCCTCCCTCTGAGAACATGGTCCTTCCATTACATATCCTGATTCAGGATAGCTTCCATTCCTAATGTTTCAAAACTGTTAACATATTACAAAAGAGCTTATGAAGGACTTTTCATGAATATCATATTTCAGTTATTGATTTGTTTTTTAATTAAGGTGCACACAGATGTGATGTGGTTATAAAATAAATAATGTGTGGCTTATGGAAATAGGTTTTACAATTTTCATAGTTTACTGTGAATATATGAGAAATAAACATATTTTAAAGAAAATTTGTTATTTGGAGTTTCCAGATAAATTAAAGAATATGGCCACCAGCAAACAAAAGTACAACATTCTGATTTCTTAGGTTTAAGATAAAACTTCTAGACATCTATGAAGGCCTGTAGTGGACATTAGTGTTGACTATTGGATGACCTCTACCATGACACTTTAGGTCTCCACCTCATCAATATTCAGGTAAGACAGGAATCCAGTTTCTGGTGCCATCATCCATAGATTGTCAGATGATAACAATAACTCACACATAATATTACATGTATTCTTTATTAGAACCCTTTAAGGTAGACAAGAGCTATAACGTGTATTCTTTATTAGAACCCTTTAAGGTAGACGAGAGCTATAACGTGACTGCACATGCTCACATATCTGCTAGGTGGCAGAACTGAAATGCAATCTCAGGTCTTCATTCATACCACACATCACGCTCTCTCTCCAGACTAGATTATACTTGTAATAGGTTTCTGATTCCTCAATCACATCTTCTTATGTGGTGCATCCAAGCTCCCTTCTACCTAATGAGGTAGATAAATCAAGCCAATCAAGTCTAATCTCATGGGAAAAATGCCTTCTGAAAAGATGTTTTCTTTAAGATAACTGGCTTTTAAAAGAAAAATTTCCCTTCAAATTAAAGAGCAAAGTAACGAAATTCTCTACCAGATTATGTAACTGGCAAAGTGGAGTGAATTCTTTTCTTCTGGACTATCATTTTTGTATGAAGACGGGATAGTAAATTCTAAGCATGAACTATTTTTCAAAGATGACTATGATATAACCATGAGAATATAGGATGGAAAAAATGAATCAGTTACTTGATGGTCATGACAAAGATTCAAAATCAGCATTTCGGTGTCTGATGAATTTACTGCTTTCACCTGGTGAAAATACAGGCCCAGCACAATGGCTTATGCCTCTAATCTGAGCACTTTGGGAGGCCAAGGCGGAAGATCACAAAGTCAAGAGATCGAGACCATTTGGCCAACATAGTGAAACCTCGTCTCTACTGAAAATACAAAAATTAGCCAGGCATGGTGGTGCACACCTGTAGTCCCAGCTACTCAAGAGGCTAAGGTAGGAGAACCACTTGAGCCAGGAAGGTGGAGGTTGCAGTGAGCCGAGAACACGCCACTGCACTCCAGACGGGCTACAGAGCAAGACTCTGTCTCAAAAACAAAAACAAAGAAAAAGCAAAGAATTCTACTACTATAAGAAATATTTATTATTTTTATTATTACAAAATTAACATGTGCTTATTACTCTTAAAATGCATAAAGTTATAAAGAAGAAAATTAGAAGCACATACATTTTCACCGCCAAGCAATAATGACTGGTTTCTCTTAAAAATTTCCTTTCATGCATTTGCATGTCTGGTTTTGTTTTTACAATACTGGAATTACATAGTAGAGTTGTGTTTTCCATTTTCTTTTTCATTTATATAAATAGCATTTTCCCATGACATTAAACTCTGTAACGGGGCATTAGTGGATGAATAATAGGCTATGGAATGTACCCGAATTTATTTAACCATAATTTATTTAACTCTGCTATTAGAAATGTTGACATTTTTATTTTCACTATTAAAAATAGCAATACAATAAACACTTTTGCATGTAAATCTTTTCCCAAAACTTTGTGTCTATTCCTAGAAGTAAAATTACGATATCAAAAGGCATGAACTCTTTTAAGAATGAATTTGTAACATTGTTACATGCATTTCCAGGAAAATCATACCCATTATCCTTCAACAAGCAGTTTATCAAAAAACCCTTGGTAGCATTTAATATTTTAATATCGTTTTGTCAATTTGCTGGTTTAAAACTAAAATTTATTGTTGTTTTGATTTTCATGTACTTTACTATCAATAAAACTGAAGGGGGTCAGGAGCAGTGGCTCACACCTGTAATCCCAGCACTTTGGGAGGCCAAGGCGGGCGGATCTCAAGGTGAAGAGATAGGGACCATCCTGGCCAACATGGTGAAACCCCGCCTCTATTAAAAATACAAAAATTAGCTGGGCCTGGTGGCACACCTGTAGTCCCAGCTACTTAGGCGGCTGAGGCAGGAGAATTGCTTGAACTTGTGAGGCAGAGGTCGCAGTGAGCTGAGATCCCGCCACTACACTCCAGCCTGGTGACAGAGTGAGATCCAGTCTCAAAAAAAAAAAAAAAAAACTGAAGGATATTTACACATGTAAGTTTCATGTATATGAATATATTCATCTGTATGCTTTGTGTGTATTTCCTTCTGTCTTATGTCTATTTTTCTACTGATATATTCACATTATTATTTTTAAATATATATTTAAAATACATTTTCAAATATTAATGAATACACTCTTTTATATATTAAACAGAGCCCTTGACACATTACTAATAATGTTATCAACATTACTTACCACTTTGTCACGTGCTTTTAATGTTTATATCATCAAACCTTTAAGGTTCCACTAGGTATTCAGACCTCACAGTGTTTAAAACATGTCATTACCCATTTGGGTAAATAGAATAACTTGTCTATCCATCAGTTCATTTGTGGCTGCACAATAGCATTAAACCAAGCTGCTTTGAGAGCCCAACAACCCATATTCAGCAGCCTCCACTGGCAGTTTTGGAGAGTAGTGAATTATACAAAAGTACACTTCCAAAACTCAGCCTTCCATAACCATGTTCAGTGGAGCTTTGAACTGACCTGGGGCCCTTTGGGAACTATGTTTCTCTCCAGACATAACATTATTTCCTGATTATAGAAACAAATCTTATCAAAAGCACCTCAAGACTCTTCTAGGGGACATCAAATACCCATTGCCAAACAACATTTTGATGATTTAAGTATAAATGAATGTGAAACATATGGACTATATTTCCTCTAAATAAACAAGAATATAAAATGGAAAGGTGCTTGGCCAAGTAGATTTGGGACTGTTTGGAAAGAAAAATGAGTTTAATTCAAGCCTAAAACATAATCCGTTTATCAACTGTATATATGATCTCAAAATAAGTTGGGTCTGTGCCGGCCACAAGTATTCATAATCCCTGAGAGAAGATGGGAATTCCAAGGGTATCTCTCTCCAACCTGTATTTTAAGTCCCTCTGTGGCAATATTTTTTAAAAGAGGGAAGAATACATAAAGTCTATTACTTTTCCTTTCATTTCAGCTCTGCCACTGTGAAATATTGAGATTCACATCAAGCCAGAGGAGTCCTTCATACCACTCCAAGCTGAGCCAGCCCAAATGAGTGCAGGAGAGGCTGACACCTGTAGCGCGGAATTACCTTCCAGGAATCAAGCCGCTCTCAGCCAAAACTGCCATCTGTCCACGGCGAAATCTGTCAATTGTGGCTACTTATGAAATCTCTAGTTGAGCCTATAAATGGCTTTATCTTACCTTGCCTACTCTCTTATCCAAAATTGTACAGCGTTGTACACTCATTTTTCTGAAAGGAGAAAAGTCTTGAATAGTCACTAGGAGTGCTAATGAAGCGCAGAGTGTTGGGGCGCAAAGTGAAAGGGGCTTTGGAATTAAGCAATCGTAGAGTCAAACCCTGCTGCTCTTCGCCGTGTGCTCATTGGACGTGTCATTAACATCTCTGCTTCAATGTGTTTATCCTGTGAAATGGGAACAGTGATACCTCTCCTGCCACATTCGCTGGTGGTGGGAAAGAGTTACGAAGAAAATAAGCATGAAAATGTCTGGCCACTCATAGCTGTCACTTAACATACGAGGCTTCCATGGGCCTTTCTGGGGATTTTCCAAGTCACAAAGTGCTATAAATGGGATCAGTGAGGAAAATGGGGCCTCGGTTGCAGATTAGATTAAAGCTGTTGTGGGAATGTTTGGCTTTCATTTTATTTTTCAGGATTAATCTACATTCCTTTAACATCATATCATCCGTATTTACATAAAACTAGGATACTCAAATGATATGTTACCTGATTTTTAAACTTACATTGTGGTGTGGAATTACAAAGAAATAAACAGAAACCCACAGATGGAGAAAATTCCAGTTGAACAAAAAGGTCTTCTTGCCGGTTCCAAAAATGTTAACAAGTATTTCTTAAACAGGATTGGTCTCAGGCTGTCTCTTTCAGCCAGCATACTGTGCAAGAGATTACTAGGGACAGCAAACCAGCTTTGATCTCCAATAGACTATTTTTTTGCCAACCCGCACTTCCTAAAACTCAAATGCCCTTGGTGGCTTGTGCCTGTAATCCCAGCTACTTGGGAGGCTGAGGTAGGAGAATTGCTTGAACCGGGACCGGGGAGGTGGAGGTTGCAGTGAGCCAAGGTCACGTCACTGCACTCCAGCCTGGGCTACAGAGCGAGACTTGATCTCAAAAAAAAAAAAAAAAAAACCTCAAATGCCCTATGTCATTTCTGTCATCATTATTACCTTAAGAGTGTCCACAAGGTCACTGATAACACAAAATAAATAGTCCCCAGATGTCTCTTTCAAAACCAAATCAGAAAGGGTAAGAGAGCAACTTAAGACAGGAATCTTTATCCCAAGACTTTCTCTAGAAGTTTTAGTAGAGAAATATCACTGAAGTGTAAGGCCCTCCATGAAATGTTGGAGCATTTGAAAATATCATCATATCTTAAGTCTATGGCTAATTTGTCTTAGAATTTTAATATGTTTTCAACATCTTTACATCTCAACGCTTAAAGGATTATTTTATCAGCTTTACCAGGCTTCAGAACAAATGAAACCCAAATCATTATCAGTTTTCAACTTTTCCTTTCTCATAGCTTCACAACTGACCATTATATGTAAAACCAGAGACTACGTATTTTCTAAGACAATGTCAAATTCAAGTATCATACTTCCTTTTTTCTTTTTTCTAACAAGTTTATTTCTCTATTTATAAGTATACATGGTATATCCTACTTAGCAAGTTAAGAGTATAAGCTCTGGAGTCAGAGAGAATAGAACGATCTCCTGCATTTGCTAGGAATCATTTGTGTGACCTTGGGGAAGTGAGCTACCTTTTCTGAGCCTCAGTCTCCATGTTTATAAATTAGACTGAGTAGCATGACCTTTGGCTTAGAAAATATAGTTATAAAAATTATATCCTATCCAAAAATAGGTGAGCTATGTTCCACATAGGCAGAGGTAAAAGTCCCCAATGTATCGAATACTTATGCAAAAATCATATTATTCCCCTTGGATTTTTCCTTAAATACATACACACACACTTACTCTCAAAATCCCTGGGCTTAGTCCTTCCTTTTTCTGCTTTCTACATTTAAGCCATTTCATTGCCTTTCACCATCACACCTGGAAGATCACAGAGTAGAGAAAACATGGGTACTTCAAATGACAGGTCCCTTCAAAATATACATTTCCTTTGTGACCCAGAGGTTTCCACGTGCATGATCTTACAGCCCCCGTTCAGTTACCTTTTTTTTTTTCAAACTAGGTAGGTTTAATTAAATGATGGCTGATATCTTCTCTGGGTCTGTCTTCAAGGATTTAACTTAATAATTATAGCATTATATAATAAATTAAGCTGAAGTAGATGTCTAAAATGAGATTTTAAAGCCAGCTGCATAATTTAATTAGTCTTACCATCTTGGTCCATTGCAACATAAAATCTCTCTTGTTTGTATTAAGCAAGCTTCACTACGTTTCTCATAAAAATGAAGTCTGTGATGAACACTGTCCAAAGAATGCACGTTGCATTTCACCAATAAGCTTGGTCTTGGCTGTGGGCTTTTTGGAGGTGATTAAGTATTGTAAGTGTAATCCACATGTGAAAGTACATGAAATAGTTGAATAGAAAAATTTCACTGAAACCAGAGAGAAAAATTTTTAGCTCAAGATTAAGGGCTGATGTGGGTTGGGAGATGAGCTGAAAGCATAAAGAATAATTGAGATACTGGGGGACAGAAAAGAGCTCAAGGAAAGGGTTTCTAAGCAAAGGAATCGTTTTTCCAGGAACACACAGACCTGGATTTTTCTTTTTTTTCTTGATCTTCTTAAAAAGCCAGGAAGGTTTCTAAAATCCTTCCAACCTTGGTTGCAGCAAGCATTTTGTAACAGGCTTTTTTGTGGGGGAACAAAAATCAGTAGAGATCACTCTCAGGGGAAGAGAGCTATAGCTGCAGCATGATACAGATCTATGAAATGACAAATAAGAGAGTTAAAGCTGTAGAGAGACCGCTGATGGAGTCCTGTAGTCGAGGCAGGAAAGCTTTGCATTTCCAAGATTGAGAGGGGCCGAATACAGAGCAGAAGCGTGAGAACTCTGTGTAATCAAGACCTGTGTTCTGACTTAAGGATGCACCCTGAGTTGGGCATTCAAAGCAGATCAGAGGATGCCAAAGAGCCAATACGATGAAAGAAGGAATGGATGGAAACAGATCAGCTACCCTGGTCGCCTTTCTAAAGAAGCTGAATGGTATCTTTGAAATGCAAAGATTTTGAGGGCAAGCAGCCTTTCTCTGAGGCACCTCCGCTCACTATCCATGAGGCCTTGGTCAGGTTAAACTCTCAAAGCCTGTTCCTCATCTAAGCACAGGAAATAATATCTAAATTTCATGCTTAGAGTCTGTTTGCATGAACGCACTGTGGACACCAAAAAGTGTGAACTGATGTTTAGCAACGTCAGTTCTTCCCAATGCAAACGTTCTCTCTTAAGTCAGGTCTGTGGGTGTGGTGAGCCACACCCCGTCCTCCTTCTTATAAAAAATGCTTCCATTTCTTTGAAGACAATTATTAAATCACCTGTCAGAATGTGGGTATCCTTAGGGAAAAAAAATAAAATAGGCGTTTTCACAAAACGCAAATTGCTGTGTTATTTCTCCTCCCCGCCCGCAAAGATTCAATTAACGAGAGGGAAAAGGTGGCTGGGTTTTTAACAAGTTCTTCATGCTGAATTGCTTAGAGATGTACATTAAGCCTTCTTTTAGTAATAGGAAAAAATTATCTCGTCATGACTCGACTGTCTTTCCTACCTCCAGAAGTATCGCAATCAATCAGCTGGACAGCAAGATTGATTTTCTAATTAAGCCAGCATTTGTATCGGCTTGCAGAGCCACAGAAGGCTTCCCTACTGTATCTTCCCAGCACATTCCTATTTGTATTCATTTACCCTCACATTTAAAGCACTTTCAAAGTTAGGGGAAAAGGGCCGGTCTCATTCTCCATGCAAATATCCAATAGGATTCCCGGCTGCTTCAGGGAAGAATTACATCATTATTGACCAAAAAACGAGAAAACGTTGACAGGAGTCCATTTGGACTGGATTTGGCTTCCACATGGATGAAATTTGCCACCGTAACCCTGCTTTCCCACCGGCTCCCAATCCCCAGGGCCCACCCGTGGTCGCAGCTGGGCCAGCCAACACAGATGGCTGGAGGAGGCAGGCTTTTAGCCTTTCTAAAAGCTCCACTTTAAGCATTGCTTGCCAAAAAGGTATAGCAGGCTTTTGTGCAGGCCTCTGTGATGAGATGTGCTCATGATTTAATTTACTTAGGGAAGAATATGAAACCCTGAACAGCTCAGCCGGATTCAGCGTCCTCAGGGACTCTGCCAGAGGAGAAAACTTACTTTAGCAATTCCAGATCCAATGTGTGGTGCCTTGATGCTCATGACCTTCCTTCAGTGAGAGGCACTGGGGAATAAAACTGAGGTCAGTAAGAAAAGCTTGCATCTTTTTTAGTTCATTCCTGGTACATTCATTACCTAATATTTTGTAATTAAGAGCTCAGTCTTTCCCCAATTCAAAATGCTAATTTTGATTTAGAGAGCATTCTGACCTGAACAGGAATGAAGTTGACTTATGTTCAATCTTAAACAAATGGAGAAAAAGAAAAAATAAAGAGGGTGACTCAGGTAAACAACGTGACTTTGAGTAGGAGGGGGTAGATGTGTGTGATGAAAGGATTTAGGAAGCAGTTGTTTCAAAGACCTTAAAAGAATCGTCTTTCAAGTAGCGTCGTTCATATCCATGTTGCCTTTGCACTTTGGCGGCGTGACCCCAGTCATTCGTGTTCTCCTGGGCTGCACAAACACAGCATGCTCCCAGCTGAACTCATGGCCTTTTCCTGAAACATCCTCCTTATTCTGATTTCCCTATTTCTTTATATGGCCCCACTGCACTCCTAGCCATCAGATTCAAACACGACTGACTCAGTTCTCTCTTGACACCCACATGAAATTGGTTGTCTTACTCTGTGAAAGTGATCTGTGGGAGACAGCAGCATGATTTCTTATCATTTTTACTTAGATTATTGCAACAGCTTGCTAACTTTCTTTTCTGCATCGTCTCTCCTTTTTCTTGTCCTCTATTTCATTGCCAGAGCAATAGTCTAATTATTTCCAAAGAGTATCTTGAATTTTGTTATGCCATGTTCAAAGACTTTCCGTTTCTTCCCACTGAATTCTACTTAGAACAAACTCCTCATGTCAGCAGACTTTTCTGAATGTTCTCATATGTCACCCATAGGTCAGTGGTTGGAGGTTGGTACTTTCCCCAGAGGTGATAAAAATTCTTTGCTTAACCAAACGAATTAGGTTCCCAAATCTTATCCTAGGCCTGTCTTTGTACTTCCTTGAAAAATCAAATTTTAGGGGGAACCCTGCTAAGTTAGTTTAGCAAGTTTCTCCCACTCTTGATGTCAGATAACCCTTTATATCTGATCAGGTTCCTTATCCTCCGCCATCCCCAGGTGATGTCTGATGACCCTGGCCTTTCTCCAGCAAGAATCCTGTTCGGTTTGTTTAACCAGAATCCCCCTTGCCCCTGATGCTTCCTCCCAGTAATTTTCCATCTATTGACCCCAGTCTGCTCCTTGACTGTAAATTCTCATTTGCCCATGCTGTATTTAGAGCTGATCCCAATCTCTCTACTCCATGTAAAATTGTGGTCTTTAGGTCTATTTCAGTGGGACAAATAAAGCCTTTCTTACTATGCTTTAACAATTATCATTGAATAACTTTTTCTTTAACAGGGGCATTTGGAATCTGTCAGAGTTGTGTTAGCCTCAGTAACTAGAAATCACAACTGTCATTTACTGAGAGGTACATTTAGCAACCCAGGAACAAGACAGTCACAACACCCTGTTAGAAACACTGCTACTAATCAGGCCAAATCTAACTTTATCCTTCTTCCAAATATGTACCACCCTGGTTATGACCTGATTCATCTTCAAATCAGTCCCATGTACCACCTCTTCCAAGTAAACTGTCCTGATCATGACTACTACTCTGTATCCTAACACACACACACATACACACACACACACACACACACACACACACACACACGACTTTGATCTTTCCCCTTTCTGAATTTCACTTAGAAAACTTAATCACAGTCTGCCTTTTACAAATAAATTGGCCTTAGATTGCAAACCCCTGGTGAGGCGGTATTCACATTGCTCATATTTATTTCATTAACACAAGTTACACAAAGCTTTATATAAAATAAGCACTCAATATGTGGTCATTAAATTGACATGGGATGAGGATCTGCACCGTGAATGGAAGACAGAGGCCCCAAGAGTCAGGCTGAGCCTGAAGGACTGAGTGGGTAGTCAAAGCAAAAAAAAAAAAAAAAAAAAAACATAGCCTCAGACAGGGAGAGACAGACTAGGCAGAGAGACTTTGTAGCAGCCTAAGAAAGAGAGGGCAGCATCCTAGATCAGAGGTCAGGCAACAAGAGCTCAAGAATTCAAGGCCTCAGTGGTCAGGGAGACAGAAGTACTAATGAGACATAAATGAGCAGCTCAAAGAAACATCATAAAACAAAGGACAATTTAGGACCAAAAATGAACTCACCAAGTCACTGAGAAACTGGTTGGCCAGTGGTCTTGGCAGGTTGTGCCCTGGGACTCAAAGCAGCTGAAGGGGAGCAGCTGCATGGCAGTGGAACTGAGACACAGTTGAGCTTATGTTTTGCTGCAGGCTCTCAGCTCTCACGTGGTTCCTCTGAGGACGGGCATCCATCCTGGCTCCATTAGTATGAGCTCTGCAAGGGGGGACAGACCACTGGCAGCATTTGGCCTGTGCATTTGCAAGAGAAATCAGTAGCTTTTAGGAGGCCACACCAGGGGCAGGGCCAATAACTGACCAGCTGTTTGAGGAGAGTTATTTGCTGGTGAGAAAGAGGAAGAGGTAATGTTTTAGAAGCATGTTCAACCATGGTAAGTTACATGCATACTTGACTCTTGGCAAGAAAAGTGACTTTGAGGAAGAGAACACTTGAAGGTGATTTTTGCAGAAGGAATGGAAGGAAACTTTGGAAAGAGAGCTCCATGGTAAAAAGAACTGGGCTATGTGCTAGAATTGAAACCATGCAAATAGAGAGAGAAAAATGAGAAAATATGCCCTACAGAGGACTTCAAAGGGAAAGGCATTGAAGTCTCTAAATATGAAGTCTCAGTGGAGTGGAGGGAATAGAGTTATGTAGTCATGGAGAAAAACTGTGAAGAGTAAAGAGATCCCTTGACTAGAAACGTCACACTCAAGTGGTATAACCCATATACTGGGAGAAAAAATGGAATAAGAGTTGGGTAAGACTGAGATTAAAGGGGAGCTCCATCTATTTTGAAAAAGTAATAACCATTAACTATGGGAAGGATAACCAAGAAAATTCATGGGTGACTATTGATCGCGGGGCTATTTTTTATGAAGCACCTTCCTAGAGGAGGCATGTCCCTATCAAACGACAGGGAGGGTTTCAGTAGGTGAGGAGGAAAGAACTGAGGAGCTGGGCATTCAGTTAATTCAGATAATGCCAACATCATGAACTACAGCCTAGGACCAGGAAAGTATATTCCAGAGATAGGGAGAACAAAAGACAGAATGAAGGAGAGGAGGGAAATGGGAAGAGTTGATTTGCAGCACTTGAACGCTTAATCATCATCCATCCCATGGTGAACCATTAACACTGAGCAAAGGTATTCACTGATTTATAAAAGAGGTATGTGGTGCTAGGGAGAAAGCTAACACCCAGTTTTCTTTTTTTTGAGACAGAGTCTTGTTTGGTCACCAGGTACCAGGCTGGAGTGCAGTGGCACGATCTTGGCTCACTGCAACCTCCGCCTCCTGGGTTCAAGCAACTCTCTCGCCTCAGCCTCCCGAGTAGCTGGGTCTATAGGCACGCACCATCGCGCCCAGTTAATTTTTGTATTTTTAATAGAGACGGGGTTTCACCATGTTGGCCAGGATGGTCTCGATCTCTTGACCTCGTGATCCGCTTGCCTTGGCCTCCCAAAGTGCTGGGATTACAGGCGTGAGCCCCCGCTCCTGGACCCAGTTTACTTTTTTAAAAAATCACTTCTCCCCTTCCCCCGCACACCACCCATATTCCTATGATGATGTTTCCATTACAATCCAGAAGAGGAGTGTGTGGGCTTCTGCTGCTGCCATCCTCCACGTATCTCTTTATCTTCAAGAATCTCCATTGCATTCACAAAGGAATGGTGACAGAGTTAATTAGAGGAAAAGTTAATTAGAATCTAGCTCTCCTAAAATGTCTCTCTACCTTCAGCACTTCCTCAAGTTACTAAAAGTGCTGCTGAGAGGAAAGGATTTGCACTGAAGCAGAACTTTGTGGCTGTGAAGGTAATTCCAAGATGACTACAAAGAGAAGGATGTGAATTATAAGTGCAAGAACACTTGGTATTTTCATTTATAGTAATTTGCCTTTGGAGGTAACTCTAGATACTAGGGACAGAAGGTCCAGGGAGCTGTGTCAGAATGACTATTCATTTGTCTCAGGAAAAGAGACCTCATCACCTTATATAAAAAGAGAAGAAAAGGAGAGGAAGTTAGACAAAAGTGGGTTAAAGAGCAAGGGTGGAGAAATCTTCCTTCTCCACATCAGGACTAATTTTAGTAGTCAGCAGTGCCAGTAATTTAACCCATTAAAATATTTAATCCAAGGTTCTATTCAGAGTTTTTTCTAGGAGTAAGTTGACTTTGGGAGCACAAAGGCAAGTGAATTAAAGCAGAATGTTATGCAAAGCCCTGGTTTGGTTTTTTGTTTTTTTGCTTTTTTGTTTTTGTTTTGTTTTAAATACATGTAGGGAAACGTGTTCCCGTGTACAATCTTCAGAAGGGCTCTTTCTTTTGCACAATAAATTGCTACCATTTACTTTAAGAAATATAACATTTAACCCCGGGTATTCATTTTATCATGTCCTGGTGCCAAAATTCATATCAGGGATAAGTAAATGGAAAAAGAATTGCTGCATCACAAACACATACATGGAGGAAGGGGAATTCCGTTAATATGAGTATTTCATGAAATAAAATGAAAGCAACTTCTGGAATCCAAGAGATCTTGGGTCACATCTTCATGTCAACCTTACAGTTGGACACCTCTGCACTTAAGCTTCCTCATCTCTAAATTGAAAGTAATATTATCTGCTTCTTAACAGTTTGTATAAGGACACAAGGAGACTACATGCTAAAATTTAGCCAAGTGCTTTGCACATAGTATGTATTCTATAAAAAGGAATTATGTTGGCAGGAACTTAGAAGGCCACAGGAAAGCTCTTCCCAAAATGAGTTTCCTCTTGAGGTGTGAGGGGTGGGGGTAATGGTGGTTGCCCTAAAAATCAGCTTCCAAATCACCAGATTTACTTGCCTATCTTGACCTGAAGTGAATCTTTCATCTGGCACCCAACGAAATGAATTGCGGGGCCCCTGGTTGAGTGCAAATCCAGTATCTATTATTGGTATCTTTCTTAATGTCTTTAACACCATCAAAAAAGTGGACCAACCAGCCAATTGGAGACTGTTCAACACTAAATAAACATTTGGAACAGGGCCACGCCTTTTGCAAAATTACAATCTGCTTAAAATAGACGGCCTCAGAGGTCAGTTTCAAATATGCTCCATTGGATGTCCACTTCTGTTTACTTCTATCCAAAGGCAATTTGGGGACAAGCAACTCAGACAGCTGCCTGGGGCGTCAAGCACCAAGCGCAGACACTGCTGTTCCTTGAACAAGATGTGCTGCACCCTACTTCTATTTGAAAAGGCCACCAGCTACAGTTGCCAGAGAAGGCAAGGGCCGTTGAGCATGTGTTCAGGCCTTACAAATGATATTTCAGGAGGGAAGTGGATAATAGGGGCAGGAAAAGAGATCAGCTCACATTTCTGATCTGGGACACTATTTGGTCTTAACTGCTCCTACCCCAAGCAAAATGATTTCTTCGTTTTCTGACAGATAGATAGATGGATAGGTAGGTAGGTAGGTAGGTAGGTAGATAGATGATAGATGATAGATGATAGATGATAGATGATAGATAGATAGATAGATAGATAGATAACAAAAAGCCCTTAAAAGCATATTAAAAAGTTATATATGTCTCAAAAAAAATTTAAGCAATTAGTTTTAAATATAATATATCCCTCATATTTTCATATTTAAAAAAAATAATAATCCTATCAGGCATGCTCTTTTGGCTGAAAAAACAATAAGTGCCAACAAGAGATTTTCCACACAAGGACAAGAATGGTAAATTTACTATTGAAACACTTTTAGAAATATTTAACGCCAAGTGTTCTGAATAATCTAGTTTTCATATTCTTCACTAATTCATCTCAAAAACGAGGGCAAAGAGATCTGGATCTAGCAAGTAAGAATGTTCTTAAACATTCAGAATATTATATATGAAAAAAGAAAAAATTATCCTGAGAAAGCCTGCCTTGCCTACTCAAGCGGGCCTGAACTGATTTCAGTTTGCTGAATGCTTACATAATATATAATTAGTCCACTCCATTCAGAAGCTAAGTATACAAAGCTTGTGCTTTTTCCCAGTCATTTTAGGTGCGTTTCTTTCCTCGACTTCATAGTAAGCATTCTGAGAATAGTGGCTGTATATTATATTTATTCCACACCTTTTAGTTACCTGTTTAGTGCTTGATACATAGAAAGCCTTCAGTAAATAATTGCTGAATGAAAATAATTTATTGCTACAGTTTGGAGTGTCTCTAATAATGAAAATTTCTTCAACTAGTGTTATGGTCAACATTTAGGTTGACTATTAGGATCATCTAGGAGGGCATTTAAAACATTCTAATGCCCATGCTAGAAGCTGGTTTTAAAACAAAGACAGTAAAGAGTTATACTTTTGCCTAGAAGGAGCTTAAAAATCTAGGGTAAAAGGCAGGCATCATAAATAAAGAAATAGGATTCAAACTTACTTCAGATAGACAAGTTACACCTCCATTGATCATACTGCAGTTTCTTCAGTTACCTATAATTTCCGAGGATATACTATGGTAATCTTGATTGGACATGCCTATTTCTAAGCCTTCTTCCATAACTCATTTACTAACCATCCTCTAAGATAGAGTTATTTTTGCAGATGTCCAAATTCATCTGCTATACACTGATGCTGACCAGTGTTGCTTACGGAAGGAAGTCCTCTTTATGCATTCCAGAAAAAACAATAGCATGCATGAAGTAGGTTTATGTCTATGACACAATATATTATATTAATACTATATATTCCAGCAAATATAAAATAACAAAGATCTGTTTTATCTTCCCACCTGAAACAAATAAAAAGCTGAAAAAACCAGCTCTCAAGATATTGAACATTAGGCAAAGAAGGATTATAATTCCTGAGACATGTGGAACGGAGGACATGAGTCCTGCAAGGGCACCAACTTACTCCCTGGAGCAAGATTCCAGGCTGTGCTGCAGGGAAGGGGAATCCAGGCAGAGCAGTGAGACTCTCTGAGTTGAAGGAATGGAGATGGGAGTCCAGAGAAGCCAGAGAAACAACTTTCAAGATTTGCAGAGGGTCTCCCTCAAGTATTCAGCTACGTACTGATGAGCAAATGAGAGTGAGGAAACTACCCAAAATGATTTGAGGGGTCAGTGCCCAGAACTTACCCAGAGCCAATAATAGTGTCTGTTCTTCACAGCCAGAGTAGACAATCTCATAAATCATGGTTTATGGATTCGATCAAGAGTGGGCAAACTATGACCCACAGGCCAAATACAGTCTGCCACCTATTTTGTAAATATAAATACAGTTTTATTGGAACACAGCCACACCCATTTATTTATGTATCTTCTACGGCTGCTTTCAGGCTGTGAAAGTTAAGTAGTTGGAACTGAAACCAGATGGCCCACAAAGCCTAAATTACTTACTATCTACCCTTTAGAGAAAAAGTTTGCCAACTCCTAGGCTAAAGTACTAAGAAGTGCCTTGCCTACATAGTGGGAAAAAATTAATCATAGACTAAATGCTGCTATGGTCCCAAATAAAGCTTGCTTTTAAAGTAAGAGCCAGGAGATGATCCAAGATGGCCGAATAGGAGCAGCTCTGGAGTGCAGTTCCCAGCAAGAAGGCAGAGTGGTAGTGATCACTGCATTTCCAAATGAATTTTTATTGCCCACAGACCAGGAGATTCCCGGACAGAAAAGCAGCACGAGCCTCCAGCACGGCTGTTTCAGCCAGCACAGCAGGTCTCTGCACAAAAACTCACACAAATCTGGGCAGTTTCAACTGGCTCCTGTAATGCCTGGGAGACAGAGTCGCCCATTCAACTGAAAAAAAGGGGGCTGAAACAGGGAGCCAGGTGATCTGGCTCAGCGGGTCCCACCCCCACAAAGACCAGCAATCTGAAATGTTCTGGATTGAGAGTTTTACAGGAAGCACAGCTGGATCAGGATGGTTCAACTCTGTTGTGGGAAGGGCGTCCACCATTACCTAGGCAGTCCACCACTACTGAGGCCATCTGCCATTACCAAAGCAGTCCACAATCTGCCATTACCAAGGCAATCTGCCATTTCAGAGACAGTTTGCATTACTGAGGCAGACCACCATTACCAAGGCAGTTCTAACTATACCTCTATAAACAAAACCACAAAGAAGTTCACACAGCAGCTTGGCAGAGCCCACGGCAGCTCAGCAATGCCTCTGCCGGCAGACTGTGACTAGGCTACATCTTCGCTGGGCAGGGCATCTCTGAAAAAAGGCAGCAGCACATCAGAAACTTATAAATAAAGCACTACCTTCCCAGGAAAGAGCACCTGGGGAAAAAAAGGCGGTTATGAGTTCCACTGCAGCAGACTTAAACATACCTGTCCAGCAGCTCTGAATAGAAAAATGACACTCACAGCTCAGCACTTGATCTCCTATAAAGGACAGACCGTCTCCTCAAGCAGCTCCCTGACCCACATATATCCAAAGAGACACCTCATAAAGGAGAGCTCAGGCTGACATCTGGCAGGTATCCTTCTGGGACAAAGATAACAGAAGGAGAAACTGGCACCAACCCTTACTGTTCTGCAGCCACCAAAGGTGATGCCCAGGGAAGCAGGGTCTGGAGTGGACCCCCAGCAGTCCTACAGCAGAGGGGCCTGACTGTTAAAAGGTAAACTAAGAAACAGAAAGAAATAATTTTATCATCAACAAACTGGATATCTACTCAGACACCCCATCTGAAAGTCACCAACTACAAAGACCACAGGTAGATAAATTCACAAAGATGGAAAGGAACAAGGGCAAAAAGGATGAAAACACCCAAAACCAGAACATCTCTCTTCCTCCAAGGGATCACAACTCCTCACCAGCAAGGAAACAGAGCTGAATGGAGAATGAGTCTGTTGAATTGATAGAAAAAGGCTTCAGAAGGTGGGTAATAACAAACTTCTCTGAGCTTAAATGATATGTCCTAATCCAATGTAAAGGAACTAAGAAACTCAAAAAAAGGTTTGATGAAACGCTAATGAGAATAAACAGCTTAGAGAAGAAAATAAATGAATTGATGGAGCTGAAAAACACAACATGAGAACTCCACAAAGCATACACAAGTTTCAATAGCTGAATTGACCAAGCAGAAGAAAGGATATCAGAGTTTGAAGATCAACTCTATGAAATAAAATGAGAAGGCAAGATTAGAGAAAAAAGAGTGAAAACAAAGGAACAAAGCCTCCAAGAAATATGGGATTATATGAAAAGACCTAATCTACGTTTGATAGGTGTACCTGAATATGATGGAGAGAATGAATCCAAGATGGAAAACACTCTTCAGGACATTATACAGGAGAGCTTCCCCACCTTAGCAAGGCAGGCCAATATTCAAGTCCAGGAAATACAGAGAACACCACAAAGATATTCCTCAAGAAGAGCAACCCCAAGGCACATAATCGTCAGATTCACTAGGGTGGAAATGAAGGAGAAAATGCTAAGGGCAGCCAGAGAGAAAGGTAGGGTTACCCACAAAGGAAAGCCCATCAGACTCACAGCGGATCTCTTGGCAGAAACCCTACAAGCCAGAAGAGAGTGGGGGCCAATATTCAACATCCTTAAAGAAAAGAACTTTCAACCTAGAATTTCATATCCAGCCAAACTAAGCTTCATAAGTGAAGGAGAAATAAAATCCTTTAAAAACAAGCAATTGTTCAAAAATTTCATCACCACCAGGCCTGCCTTACAAAGAGCTCCTGAAAGAAGCACTAAACATAGAAAGGGACAACCAGTACCAGCCACTCCAAAAATGTACGAAATGGTAAAGAACATCAACACAATGAAGAAACTGTGTCAACTAATGGGAAAAACATCCAGATAGCATCAAAATGGCAGGATCAAATTCACATGTAACAATATTAAGGTTAAATGTAAGTGCACCAATCAAAAGACACAAACTGGCAAATTGGATAAAAAGTCAAAACCCATCTGTGTGCTGTACCCAGGAAATCCATCTCACATGCAAGGACACACAAAGGCTCAAAATAAAGGGATGAAAGAAGATTTACCAAGTAAATGGAGAGCAAAAAAAAAGCAGAAGTTGCAATCCTAGTTTCTGATAAAATAGACTTTAAACTAACAAAGATTAAAAGAGACAAAGAAGGGCATTACATAATAGTAAAATCATCAATGCAACAAGAAGAGCTAACGATCCTAAATATGTATGCGCCCAATACAGGAGCACCCAGATACATAAAGCAAGTTCTTAACGACCTACAAAGAGACATAGAATCCCACACAATAATAGTGGGAGACTTTAACACTCCACTGTCAATAATAGAAAGATCAATGAGACAGAAAATTAACAAGGATATCCAGGACTTGAACTCAGACCTGGACCAAGCAAACCTAATAGACATCTACAGAACTCTCCAACCCAAATCCACAGAATATACGTTCTTCTCAGCATCACATCACACCTACTCTAAAATTGACCACATAATTGGAAGTAAATCACTCCTCAGCAAATACAAAAGAATGATTTCATAACAAACAGTCTCAGACCACAGTGTAATCAAATTAGAACTCAGGATTAAGAAACTAACTCAGAAATACACAACTTCATGGAAAATGAATAACTGGTTCTTAAATGTTGACTGGATAAACAATGAAATGAAAGCAGAAATAAAGATGTTCTTAGAAACGAATGAGAATGATGACACAATGTACCAGAATCTCTGGGACACATTTAAAGAATTGTCTAGAGGAAAACTTATAGCAACAATTGACCATATGAGAAGCAAGGAAAGACCTAAAATTGACACCTTATCATCAAAATTGAAAGAGTTAGAGAAGCAAGATAAAAATAAAAAAAAACTCAAAACCTAGCAAAAGACAAGAAATAACTAAGATCAGAGCAGAACTGAAGGAGATAGAGACACAAAAAAATCCTTCAAAACATAAATAAATTCAGGAGCTGATTTTTTTGAAAAGGTCAACAAAATAGACAGATCATTAGCCAGATTAATAAAAAAGAAAAGAGAGAAGAATCAAATAGAGGCAATAAAAAATGATAAAGGGGATATCACCACCGATTCCACAGAAATACAAACCACCGTCAGAGATTACTACAAACAACTCTATGCACATAAACTAGTAAACCTGGAAGAAATGGATAAATTCCTGGACACTTGCACCCTCCCAAGCCTAAACCAGGAAGAAGTCAAAACCCTGAATAGACCAATAACAAGGGCTGAAGTTGAGGTAGCAATTAACAGCCTACCAACCAAAAAAGCCCAGGTCCAGATGTGTTCACATCTGAATTCTACCAGACATACAAAGAGGAGCTGGTACCACTCCTTCTGAAACTAGTCCAAACAATCCAAAAAGAGGGAATCCATCCCAAATCATTTTATGAGATCAATATAATCCTGATACCAAAACCCAGCAGAGACTCAACAAGAAATGAAAACTTCAGGCCAATATCCATAATGAGCATATATGCAAAAATCTTCAATAAAATACTGGCAAACCAATTGCAACAGCACATCAAAAAGCTTATCCATCATGATCAAGTAGGTTTCATTCCAGGGATGCAAGCCTGGTTCAACATACACAAGCCTGTAAACGTAATTCACCACATAAACAGAACAAAGACAAAAGCTACATGATTATCTCAATTGGTGCAGAGAAGGCCTTCAACAAAATTCAACAGCCCTGTATGCTAAAAACTCTCAATAAACTAGGTATCGACAGAATGTATCTCAAAATAATAAAAGATATTGACAACAAACCCACAGCCAATATCGCACTGAATGGGCAAAAACTGGAAGCATTCCCTTTGAAACCTGGCACTAGAAAAGGATGCCCTCTCTCACCACTCCTATTCAATATAGTATTGGAAGTTCCAGCCAGAACAATCAGGCAAGAAAAAGAAATAAAGGGTATTCAGATAGGAAAGGAGGGAGTCAAACTGTCTCTATTTGCAGATGACATGATTGTATACTTAGAAGACCCCATCATCTCAGCCCAAAATCTTCTGAGTCTGATAAGCAGCTTCAGCAAAGTCTCAGGATACAAAATCAATGTGCAGAAATCACAAGCATTCCTGTACACCAATAACAGACTTAAAGAGAGCCAAATCAAGAACGAACTGCCATTCACAATTGCTACAAAGAGAATAAAATACCTAGGAATACAACTAACAAAGGATGTAAAGGACCTCTTCAAGGAGAATTACAAACCACTGCTCAAGGAAATAAGAGAGGACACAAACAGATGGAAAAACATTCCATGCTTATGGTTAGGAAGAATCAATATTGTTAAAATGGCCATACTGCCCAAAGTAATTTATAGGTTCAATGCAATTCCCATCAAGCTACCAATGACCTTCTTCACAGAACTAGAAAAAAACACCTTAAACTTCATATGGAACCAAAAGAGAGCCCGCATAGCCAAGTCAATTCTAAGCAAAAAGAACAAAGCTAAAGGCATCACGCTACCTGACTTCAAACTATACTACAAGGCTACAGTAATCAAAACAGCATGGTACTGGTACCAAAAGCAGAGATATAGACCAATGGAATAGAACAGAGGCCTCGGAAGCAATGCCACACATCTACAAACATCTGATCTTTGACAAACCTGACAAAAACAAGCAATGGGGAAAGGATTCCCTGTTTAATAAATGATGTTGGGGAAACTGGCTAGCCATGTGCAGAAAGCTGAAACTGGATCCCTTCCTGACACCTTACACTAAAATTAACTCCAGATGGATTAAAAACTTAAACATAAGACCTAACACCATAAAAACCCTAGAAGAAAACCTAGGCAAAACCATCCAGGATATAGGCGTAGGCAAGGATTTCATTACTAAAACACCAAAAGCATTGGCAACAAAAGCCAAAATAGACAAATGAGATCTAATTAAACTCCAGAGCTTCTGCACAGCAAAAGAAACAATCATTAGAGTGAACCAGCAACCAATAGAATGGGAAAAAATGTTTGCAATCTACCCATCTGATAAAGGGCTAATATTCAGAATCTACAAAGAACTAAAACAGATTTACAACAAAAAAAAAAAAACCCATTCAAAAGTGGGCGAAGGATATGAACAGACACTTTTCAAATGAAGACATATATGAGGCCAACATGAAAAAATGCTCATCGTCACTGGTCGTTAGAGAAATGCAAATCAAAACCACATTGCAATACCATTTCGTGCCAGTTAGAATGGCGATCATTAAAAAATCTGGAGACAACAGATGCTGGAGAGGATGTGGAGAAACAGGAATGCTTTTACATTGTTGGTAGGAGTGTGAAAGACACCGTGGCAAGACAGTGTGGAAGACAGTGTGGCAATTCCTCAAGGATCTAGAAATAGAAATTCCATTTGACCCAGCAATCCCATTACTGGGTATATATCCAAAGGATTATAAATCGTTCTATTATAAAGACACATGCACATGTATGTTCACTGTGGCACTGTTTACAATAGCAAAGACCTGGAACCAACCCAAATGCCCATCGATGATAGACTGGACAGGGAACATTTGGCACATATTCACCATGGAATACTACGCAGCCATAAAAAACAATGAGTTCCTGTCCTTTGCAGGGACATGGATGAACCTGGAAACCATCATTCTCAGCAAACTGACACAAGAACATAAAATCAAATACCACATGTTCTCACTTGTAAGTGGGTGTTAAACAATGAGAACACATGGACACAGGGAGGGGAGCATCACACACTGGAGTCTGTTGGGGGGATTAGGGCAGGGACAGTGAAGGGGTAGGGAGTTGAGGAGGAATAACACGGGGAGAAGTGCCAGATTCAGGTAATGGGGATGGAGGCAGCATATATGTCCCTATGCAACAATCCTGCATGTTCCTCACATGAACTCCAGAACTTAAAGTGCAATAAAATATACATAAATAAATAAAAATATAAGTAAAATAAAGTAAGAGCCAAGAGGGTCAAATTGTTTCCAAGTAACTTAACTATGCTCCAGCTCAAAAATATCTACATAAAAACAAACATATCCAGCACCCAACAATGTATTAATAAAATTCATAATTTCTGGCATCTAATCAAAAGTTACATGCAAAAAAGGATAATACAATCTATAATGTGTGTGTGAGGTGGGAGGAGGAGGCCAGTCAGTTAAAATTAACCAAGAAATGACATTGATGATAACAGACAAGAACATTAAAACAGTTATTATTACTGTATTCCATGTGTTGGTGCCTAAGACTGAACTTGTTGAATAAAGACAAGAAAAATATTTTCATGCAAATCAAAACCACAATGAGATACCATCTCATGCTAGTCAGAATGGCAATTATTAAAAGGTCAAGAAACAATAGATGCTAGGAAAGCTGTGGAGAAATAGGAATGCTTTCATGTTGCTGGTGGGAATGTAAGTTCAACCATTGTGGGAGACAGTATGGCAATTTCTCAAGGATCTAGAGGGAGAAATACCATTTGACTCAGCAATCCCATTACTGGATTATACCCAAAGGAATATGAATCATTCTACTATAAAGACACATGAATATGTATGTTTATTGCAGCACTATTTACAATAGCAAAATCATGGAACCAACCCAAATGCCCATCAGTGATAGACTGGATGAAGAGAATATGGTACATATACACCATGGAATACTACACAGCCATGAAGAGGAATAAGATCATGTCCTTTGCAGGGACATGGATGAAGCTGGAAGGTGACATCCTCAGTAAATTGACACAGGAACAGAAAACCAAACACTGCATGTTCACACTCATAAGTGGGCGTTGCACAATGAGAACAGGTGGACACAGAGAGAGGAACAACATACACCAGGGCCTGTTGGAGGGGTGGTGTGGTGTGAGGGGAGGGAACTAAGAGGACGGGTCAGTAGGTGTAGCAAACCACCAGGGCACATGTATACCTATGTAACAAACCTGCACGTTCTGCACATGTAGCCCAGAACTTAAAGTAAAATAAAAAAGGAGAAAAAAAGAAAAATAATTAAAGACCCAAATTGAACTGTTAACTACTTAAAACAAAATAGTGATGATTTATTTTAGAATTTTAACATATTTACCTGAAGCTTTCCTGGTCACTTTTCTGCTAAAGCTCTGGCTGACTTCTCAAAATACTTTCATAATAATCAGATGTCATTATTTATTGGCTCTCCAGAAAGTCAATAAGCAAAATGTCTGTAGCATCCCAAAAAACTGTTCCTAGGACTTCTGCTCTTGACTAGTCTGCTTTTGTTTGACTGACCACTTCCACCTCTTAGTAGCCATTGCTTGGATTGTGCTTTGTCTTCAAAATCACACACGGGTAAAGCTATGTTCCATTTCCTATTACAATGCTTTGAAGAAATGCTTCAGGATTTGAATCCCACTTGTTTAAAACTTCCATTGATAGCTCTGCTCTTTTCTTCAGCTGATCTGAGTGCAATAGCTTTGTGACCCTTCGAGTGGGAAGTCTGCTCAACTTTAATTTTTCAGTAAGGATTGTGAAAGCCGAACCAATTGAGATGTCTATGACGTCAGCTATTGTTTCTTTTGCTAATCGTTGGTCTTCCTCAATTAGGCACAAACAAGATTTTTTTCTTGCAATTTGATATGAATTGTATGCAGCTGCAGGGTTTGTCTTCAATGTCTTCTTGTCCCTTCTTAAAACAAGTTATGCATTTGTAAATTGATGATATGGGGTATTGTCCCCATAAACATTTTATAAAGCATCAATGATCTCATCATTCTTCTACCCAAGCTTTACTATAAATATCATGTTTGCTTTTGCTTCAATTTTAGGACAATTCATGTTGTAAGGCTGGTTGCCTCGCCGGGAGTCAAACGGACACATCCATCCTTCTCCACACCTGATAACTACATCATCACCCAAGCTCATTATCTGGCCTTGCCACATGGCTTCCCTGCACTTGCCTCTGCATACCATACCCAAGCCAACACTCAGCACTAAACTATGCATCCAAACCACAGCCCACTGTTGAAAAAAACCTGCAAAAAAATTTTTAAAGAAGCCCCACCAAACCTTGCCTGGTAGCGGTCTGCCCCGTATGCCCCAGCAGGCCCACTTACCCAAGGTCCAGGCATTTCCAGCTAGCTCCAGGCATTTTCTGCCTCTCAACAGCCAATAAAATTGCCTTCACTTTGTTTCCCCAATAGCCAATTAAGGCCCACTTACCCAAGGTCGCACCCACCTACCAATGGCAGCTAGCTCCAGGCATTTCCTGCCTCTCAACAGCCAATGAAATTGCCTTCACTTTGTTTCCCCAATAGCCAATCAAGGCCCACTTACCCAAGGTCCCGCCTGCCTACCAATAGCAGCTAGCTCTAGGCATTTCCTGCTTCTTAACAGCCAATGAAACTGCCTTCACTTTGTTTCCCCAACAGCCAATCAATTGCCTTCCCTCCCCATAAAACCCCATGACCTAAACAGCCAGACACGACTTCTTTGGCCCCTTCCTGGACCACAGAACCTCTCCTGGGAGCTGAATAAATTAGCTTCTCATTTTCTTATACTTGACTCAGTTTCCTCATTTTACCTTGGCAATAAACCTTACACATGTTGCTCTGATAGGGGCCCTTTTCAAACGGATTTCATAACACACATTTTTCATGAACTTTTGGAAGACCCCTCATATGATAACGTGAGCACAAAGAGTAAAAGGAGTGTTAATGGATTGCATTGTTATAAAGTTTTTGTATTGTGAAATAGTTTAACATTATTTGAAGGTGTACTGTGATAGCATATATGTGTATATCGTATCCTCGAGAGCAACTACTTAAAAAAAACACAAAGCAGTAATCAAACATTTTATTCATTTTGTATGTATAACATTTCCGTTTGTTTCTTTTTAGAGTTTCCACTTATCTGCTAACATCCTCTACTTATTCCATTAATACTTTTCACCTTTTCCATTAATACTTTGGTATATTTACATGGTAGTGTTAACATTCATTGTTTGAAAATTGTAACATCGGGGTGTGTTGATCTGCTTCTACTGCATTTTTTTCTCTTGATATGGTTAGCATTTTCCAGTTTCTTCACGTATCTTGTAATTTTTTATTGAATGCTAGACATTGTATGTAAAAGAATAGTAGAAACAAAAAATAAATAATATTAACCTATCTCCCTTCTTCTGTCAGGCCAGTATTGTGCGCTAAACTTTAGTTGAGCTGAGTCTTATCCTTGTTACAGTTATATTCAGTACACCACTAGCTTCATATGTTTTAGGGCTGAAGGGGCACTTTTCTCCAAGCCAGGCTTGAGATCTGGGACCTGTGAGACTCTGGAGATCTCTTTAGGTTTTACACTCCAGCCTCTAATTTTAAGTTGCTCAAGGATTTGATTTTCTTTTCAGTCCCAGCACCAGATTTCTGTGCCTGGAAAGTTTGCCTTTTTTTTTTCTTACCCCAATATATGTTGGATTCATTCTACCTTCCCCTCATCCACTAGGAATGAGGCATCTATGGGTCTCTCTATTAGGAAGAACCTGTCTTTCCTAGGATTTGATTTATTTAGATTTCTTTAATTCCCTCAAATCCCTGGTAGGTTCAAAATAAATCTATGATCTTTTTTTTTTTTTTTTTTTTTTTTGAGACTGAGCCTTGCTCTATCACCAGGCTAGAGTGCAGTGGTGTGATCCTGGCTCACTGCAACTTCTGTTTTCCAGTTTCAAGCAATTCTTCTGCCTCAGCCTCCCGAGTAGCTGGGACTACAGGCACACACCACCACGCCCTGCTAATTTTTTGTGCTTTTAGTAGAGATGGGGTTTCACCATGTTGGCCAGGATGGTCTCGATCTCTTGACCTTGTGATCTGCCCACCTCAGCCTCCCAAAGTGCTGAGATTACAGGCGTAAGCCACTGAGCCCGGACTATGATCTTGAATAGCAACAACTTATTCACGTTGTTGTCGACGGTGTCAAGCAGTGGTCTCTTGGGACTGTCTCCATCCCTATGGAAATGAGTACTTACCGTTTAAAATGAAGAACACAGTTTAGCCAGTTGTTACAAGAATTTAAAAGGTGGTAGAAACAAAGAGGCATTTGTATTAATTCAGACTTTAAATTAGAAAAAAAGGTATTAAGCCACTAACTTGGCCAGGCACAGTGGCTCACACCTGTAATCTCAGCCATTTGGGAGGCAGAGGCAAGAGGATCATTAGAGCCCAGGAGTTTGAAACTAGCCTACGCAGCAGAGCAAGATCTCGTCTTTACTAAAAATAAAAAATAAAAAATTTAGCCAGATGTGACGGTACTTGCCTGTAGTTCCAGCTACTCAGGAGGCTGAGGCAGGAGGATTGCTTCAGCCCAGGAGTTTGAGGTTGCAGTAAGCTATGATCGCACCACTTCACTCCAGCCTGGGTGACAGAGTAAAGATTCTATGTAAAAAAAAACAAAAACAAAAACAAAACTACTGACTCATGAGACCTGAAAACAAACTACTTTAATAAATTATTTGCATAGTTGGCTAATTAATACATTAAAAATAAATTATTTGCATAAGTCCAACATTCTATCTTGAACTTCTCCTAGACTCAACTAAAATTTGAGTTGGTGAGCCTTACAGAACATCTAATCCAAAGGTTTTCCCACAGAGCACAGAGAATTCTGGGTATTTATAAAAGACTATTTAGAACTCCCACAATATGTGAGTGAAAGTCTAGTCTGCTCTGGGTCCCCTTCTCCAAACACATCAATTCTGCTTTAATCAATTTAATATGTTGGACTTTGAGTTAAATATCATTTGAAATAGATGTTCTGATCTCTTCAAAACTATAAAAATCACAATCATATCTCCCTGTCACACACACACAAACAACACACACATAGATATACATACATTTTCTTCTTAGGCAGCTGAGGCAGACATAGAAAGTGATTACCCTAAGATCACATAGCTAACTGATACCAGAACTGATACTAGAACCTCTCCCACCCAGTACATTTTCTTCTCCACGTGTTCTTTCTCATGACTAATTAATCTTCCTGTCCTGGACTATTGTAATTCTTACCACGCTGGTCAATTTCAATGTGGAATTGTGGATGAGCAGGTTTTTTGTATTGATGAATGATCCTAGAGCTTTGGAATCTCTAGTGTGACATCAGCTGGGCCCAGATGAAATGGTAATCGCCAGTGTATAAATGATTTGGACACTGTCATTTCCCCCGTGATCTAGTTTGCTTGCTTCCGTTGCTTTATGTAGAATGTGCTCTGCTACATCTCCCAACCTTGCTACACTTTGAGCGCCAATAAACGTCAAACAGATTAGACAGGCCCATTACTCAATGGGCACATTTCTAAAAATGGTACAAAGGTGAAATCCCAACAGTTTCAGATAATTGGAGTATTTTCAGGATGTTAGGAAAACATCTGCTTCAAAAATTCAGAGGTTTAAGAGTTGATATAATGTTTTATTATGAGCCTACCCCACCACTAGTCACTGCACAGAAAATATTAAGCCATGTCAGAGTGAATGAGTTTTGAGTACCTATTATATAGAATGGGCTGTACAGAGATGGGCCTTCTAATAGCCACTTAGAGTGAATACATTTTGCTTTTATCAAAAGAGAAGAGAATAGAGCCCACTTTTATAGCTTCACTCATAGATAAATGCAGGTAGAAGGAAAGAGATATATTTTCCTTCAGTACGGACCACTTAGGTTTGAGCATATAACATCCTTGCTCTAATACAAAGTCACTAGCTTCAAGAGGCAGATAAAAGGTAGCAACAGTTCACTAGAACGAATCTTGAATTTTTGTTTATTGTTACCACAGTGACTATCAGCAAATCACCAATTATGGAGCCAAGCACCGTGTACTGTCTCGATCTGTATAAGAATTCTGAGGTGTAGGTACAATTATTGCCATTTTACACCTGAAGAAACTGAGGCTTGGAGAGCTTAAACAACTTGCTTTGGTCACATATCTAGTAAATAAAAAAGCTGGGTTTCTAATCCAATCAGTTTCATTCCAAAGTCTTCACTTCTTGCCGTTACTGTCGGCAGTTGTGCAGAAAATAAGCAGATGAAAGTTGAAATAACGACAACTAGATTAGGTTGTTCTGGTTATTTTATAACCACAAGAAATGTACAATATCCTTCAAGGAATCATCCAGAATAAGTGTTTGTTGGTGGAGACCCACCCCATTACTAATGGATTAGTGCTAGAATCACACTTCCACATTTCCTCTTCACCAAGATTTAATTACACCTCCAGTGTTTTCTTTGTGATAGTGTTCCGTTTTTATAACTAATGGGGTATTTGGTGGGAAGTTTGTAAATGAGAAAGCTGCATGTCTAAAGAGGGAGAGAGAGAGAATATGCGCTGGGCTTTGCAGAAGCCAACCAGTATTTCCAGTCTACGATGCTAAATTTACCACGCAGTTTTTATACATACATAAATGTACACATGTGCAGGCACAGGCATCCCTATGCCAAAAAAGAGATGGGGAGAGGACAAAGTATTGCTTTCTTCTTTTTTATTTGCATTTCTGAGGAAATGGCTCTTGGATTCATAACTTATTAATCACAAATTTTGGTGCTATGTCATTAGAATAGAAAAGGATCACTTGATTTTCAATGCATATTCTGCTAATGGGTAGGTTTTGCCTCTCAACTAAACTGTGAAGGGGAAGGTGCATACTAAACCGGTTGCCCTACTTAGACAGCTCCTGGCAGGAATGCTGAGATGGATTAACATGCATAACAGAAGGCTTATGTGACCCTGGGAGACGGTAGAACCTGAAATAACCTTAATATCCTGTCAACTTTCATTACCAGACCCCACTGAACAAGAAAAGCCTATTTAACAATCTGTCTGGGAAGGAAAAATCCATATCTTTTTTTTAAACCAGTATTTTTCATCCTGTTCTTTTTTATCCCGGGGATATTTTCTTCCACCTCGCTTCTCAGAACAATATCACTGCATTAGACGAAGTAATCTGGCATCCTGATTTCATCAGATTTCTCAGCATATATGTCACTCCACAGCCCCTGCTGCCATAGACCTTCTTCAAACATACCCTCATACATCTGGAACACAGGGTCCGTGCTGAGCAGTTAGCAGTCTAGTTTTAGCAGTGCGTCTGGACAGAAACAACTCCATCTTCACAGTTGTTTGTCTAGGTTCAGCCCTAGGAAGGTGTTCCTGCTCAAGAAAGAGAAATTTTAATTCAACTGAAGATTCTAAAGCAAAAATATCTTGGAGAAGTACCTGGACTTTCTCAGACATACACAAACCCAGATGTCTGGTCAAGCTGTCAATTGCATTTGCTGAAAGCATCCTGAGTTACTTTAGCAAGCCAAGCGCTGTATGTTCCTCAAGGGAGCTGTTTATGCGAAATTCTAAAAATACTGAAGCACTAAAACAAATCCAAAATTATTGCATTTCTGTCACTTTTTAACAGCGCTTTCAAGAAATGGACCATTCTTTCTCTCTCAGTAAATGCTTTCCAAATTTTCAAATTAGATGTCATATCCTGAGGTTCCAAACATCTTCCATTCACAAGATAAGACTTAGCTATAGATTTAATTCCGTTTAATCAGAGTAGTTGAAATCATGTTTTTAAAAAAATCACTAGGCAGTCGAGAGAGATCTGGATTCTTCAAAATTAGAAGCAGTGTGACCTTGGGCAAGTTAATTCTCTCCTCTGAACCATTAAAGGGAAGGGGGAAAGTCATAAAATCTGTTGAATGATTGTGTATTTTAGCATCACTACCTTTACTAAATGGTTTTCAACATTTCTTCTAGTTTTAGTTTTCTATTCTATTTGAGTTCTTAAATTGATTTAACAAATGTTTGCTGAGATATTCTGTAAGCCAAGCACATTGGTATGCACTAAAAGAGTCTTTAAAATCAATACGAGGCCCAGGTGCAGTAGCTGCTGCCTGTCATCCCGGCTCTTGGGGAGGCTGAGGTGGGCAGATTGCTTGAGCTCAGGAGTTCAGGACCACCTGGGCAACATGGCAAAACCCCATATCTACAAAAAATGCAAAAATTAGTCAGGTGTGGTGGCACACACCTGTAGTCCCAGCTACTTGGGAGGCTGAGGTTGAAGGATCGCTTGGGCCCAGGAGGTGGAGGTTGCAGTGAGCCGAGACTGTGTCACTGAACTCCAGCTTGAGAGACAGAGCCAGTCCCTGTCTCAATAAAATAAAATAAATTAAAATCAGGATGAAATATTAAAGGATTTTTACAGTTTTTTTTTTAATGACAAACTAGACCTTCTAGTTTCTTTTTCCATAAAATTCGGAAGAATCGCTTCTTATGCTATGAATGAGGCCACGCTGTGAAATAACCCTGTCAGGAATTTGTCATCTCACTCCTTGAGAAATTTCTCAGTTCCTCTCATCCCACTGTGATGCACTGTGATTTCATTTATCTGAGCTCCAATATCTTTCTATAAAACAGATAAGTTAGTTGGATGTTTAATTGGAAAAAACAATGTATCGAGTGAGAATCGGGATACATTGTCTCATTGGGCTAGAGTCAGTGAGTTTCAGTTCTGGCTGTGGCACTAAAACGTGGGACAATTGACTTGATCTCTCTAGCTCTCACCTCCCTGATATGAAGACTCCGGTCTTGATGATTTAGCTTATTCCTAAAATTCTTCTAGAGCATTGAGAGAGAAGGAGAGAGAGAAAATCTGTCTAAACTGGCACTGTAGAATACAGTAGTCACTAACAAGCATTTGAAATGTGGCTCATTCAAACTGAGACGTGCCGAAAAAAAAAAAGATATAGAATCTCTCACTGATAATTTTTAATAATGAGATAATTGTAATATTGATTAATGTAATGAAAAAGTAAATATTTTAAATATATTGAGTTAAAAAACATATATTACTAAAATTAATTTCACTTATCTCTTTTTAATTTCATGTGGTTATTGGAAAATTTTAAATTTTCTAGTGGTTTTCACATGTGGTTCATATTCGTTCCTCACATTGTATTTCTGCTGGACAGGACTGGTGTAAACCCTCTCAATTACCTACTTACTGCGAAGTCATCAGCTTCGAAGGTCATATTGTTTTGGCTTGCATTTAAAAAAAAAACTTAAAGTAAAAAACAGGAAGAAAAAGAAGATAAGAAAACATGCGTCTATCTGGGAAGTGGACATGCCCCTTGCCACCTGAAGCCCCTAAGGAGTTCTATCTCTCCTTGCCGCTCTGGGCCTCATTCTGCAGATTTGAATAAGAACAAGCCTGAGAACTAGAGAAGTGGCAAGGCCCTCTGTCGCTATCTTAGAAAATGCAGACAGACTGACAGGAGAAAAACATGCCACTGAAAGTGAAAAGGGCCCAGGAGGAAAAAAAAGAGTTGGAGAAGCCTGGTGTTTACATCATGTTGGGGGAGTTTGAAGTGAGGGAGGAAAGGAACGAAATTGACCACCAGAGCTCTGCCCTCTAAAGCAAATGTTCTCTCTCTCTTCATTTCTTCATCCTTTATAATACTTTCCATTTCATGCCTTTATAGCTTGCAAATCTCTTTGCTAGGCCTTTCACATATGTATCTCATTTAATTGTGATATGCCTTTGAGGTCAGTATGATTACCCTCACTTTACAATTAAGAAAACTGCAACTCACGGAAGTTATATAACTCTCCCAACTTTGAATAGCTAGAAATTATGGTGGGGTCAGAATGTGAATCTGTAGCTTCTGACTTCGCTAGTTATGTATGTTTCCACAAAGCCGCATCTGCATATAGTTCCACTGTTCTTCCTAATTATCTTGTGACATATTTTAAACTCAGCTAATTTACTAGTTGCTTTATGAAGACAGTTTAGAGGTTATTCTCCTTCACAGTTTAAACTGCTCCCTAAAATATGACAGGGCTAATTTTTAAAACTCCTTTTCTCACTACTAGCTAAACACTGTCCAAATATTAATCAGATATGAATACTTAGGCTAATAAAATAAGTGGGTCTTTGGCTAATTTGAATAGCTCAGCCAAACCTATGAAGAAACTAAATTAGCTGATACCCTGTCTGTCTTTCAGTGGATAAAAGATTTGGGCAAGAAACATATTAAAACACTTTCTCCAAATGAATTAAAATCAACTTAGTTGATTATGGGAAATATATAAGGCAAATGCATCTAAACCCTTAAAATCATGATTACATAATTTCGGTCATTTAATTTCAACAGAAGTAGCAAAATATTTTTTCTTTTCACCTTCAAGAATCACGGTAAAGAAGACAAATGAAATACATGCACTGTGCTTATTTGAAATAAAGTTTCTTCATGTTCTATCTGTAATCCCCCCAAATGCCAACATTAATCCATTCTAAATCCACAAGGCTTTCAGTTTTGACCCCAAGGAAGGCCTAAGTAATGCATACAGAAGCTGTGCCGGTTCGAAACCCACAACAGAAGCCAGAGCATCCGAAGGCTCGATTGGGAATTTGACTTCAAACAAATCCCCAAGTGGGGGATTTAAACATATGCAGGAGTTGCTATTTTTTTTCAGTCTAAGTAATGAGAGTAAAACTAGCAAAATCATTTTTTTTCCATTATTTCATTTCAACCGACATTCTTGATTTGTGTTGTAAAATCTTATGAAAAAAGAGGTATCAGGTATGATCTGTCCTCAGAAATTTCAAGATGGTACAAAGAAATTCAAATACAACAAACACTGACAGATGCAGTAGGTGAAAATTGTTCCCATTGCCTAGTAACTTTTTATTTGCAAAATAATTTTGAGTTGTTTTAAGTAGGATTTTCTCTACTGCATTTGACTATATATATAATGTTTCTATATTACATTAAGATAAAGGATAATAATGAGAAATCTCACCTATTAAAAATCATTAGAAATTAAGATACAGGATCTATAAAGTAATATAAATCATAAGAAATATAATTTTACTTAGAATACTTCAGTGCCCAAGAAACTATCATAAATATGTCTATAATATTAAAAAGGTATTTCTATGTGTAAATAAGTTATAGGGAGCTTGGAATGTAGAGTTTGATAGGTAGAAAACATACTTTTTTTCCTTTTCAAATCAGGAAAAATGTAGTAGGAATGTAAGTACTAAGTATTTCTTAATAACTCAAACTAAGAAAAGTCAACTCGGCTGGGTGCTGTGGCTCTCACCTGTAATCCCAGCACTTTAAGAGGCCAAGGCGGGCAGATCATCTGAAGTCAGAAGTTCGAGACCAGCCTGGCCAACATGATAAAACCCCACCTCTACTAAAAACACAAAAATTAGCGGGGTGTGGTGGCGGGCGCCTGTAAGTCCAGCTACTTGGGAGGCTGAGGCAGGAGAATCACTTAAATCCGGGAGGTAGAGGTTGCAGTGAGCCAAGATCGCGCCACTGCACTCCAGCCTGGGTGACAGCGTGAAACGCCATCTCAAAGAAAAGAAAAGAAAAGAAAAGAAAAGAAAAGAAAAGAAAAGAAAAGAAAAGAAAAGAAAAGAAGGAAAGGAAAGAAGTCAACTCAGCACAAAATAATTTCAAAGGTACTTTACCTTACACTGCAGATAAAAATTTTTATATGAATTATATTTATGTGAATTAATTATGTTAAATGACCCAAAGCATGGCCATCATTTAAAGAAAACCTCTGGTGACTCATTTATTTTAAAAAATTAACTGCTTCCTCATTTATCTGTGTTGTAAATTAATTCTTCATTCAACAAGTAATTACTGAGCACCAAGCATGTGCTAGGCACTGAATCCACAACACCTCTCAAGGCAGCACATTTCCATCATCAAGGGGCTTAGAGTTTTCAAGGGGAGACACACAAACAAGTGACTAAGCAAGTCCATTTAACAAGCACACCCGGTGCTGAGTGTTACCAAGGAAATAAACGTGGCATGTGTTGGAGAGTAGCTGGTGGCCTACTTCACACTGGATAATCAGGGAAGGCTTCTCCAAGGAAGTGGCATCTAAACTAAGATCTAACAGTGGAGAAGGAGCTCATCCATTACTCAGAAAGAGAACAAGGATATAATGTGTTTTGTGGGACAAATGATGGTAGAGAAAATAGAGCTTCAAGGCCTGAAGAGTGAAGAAGGCTAGAGGATTGCTAGGAAGGGAAGAAAGAGCCGCAGAGGAGATCAGGTAGGCTGCGCTGTGATAAGGGGATAGGAGTTTAATCCAATCTGTGTTTCGGAACAATCTCTCATGCCGCCCTTGGAGAACTGACTGAAGACACGCCACGTGGAAGTCAGGCCACAAGTTAGGAGGCTACTATATAAGGGAAAGATGATAGTAACTAGACTCCGTGGTTGCAGTGGAAACAGAGACAGGGCAGTGGACTAGAGGAAAAAAACAGCAAGGCTTAGATAGATTCGATGCTGATGGATTAGGCTTGATGAAGACGTTTGCATTAAACATGTCTCCCAGATATATGTACTATCCAGATCTTTGTAAAAACCACTCTCCATTTACTATAAGGACGTGTTTTTCCAGTGTACTCATTCTTGCAGTTTGCTAGTTCACTGCCTGTGAAAATTCTGGTTTCATAAGGATTTATTTAAACTCTCAAATACAGATCTTCAGTATCATTCATAACTGAGCTCCTATTTAAAAATCTATTAAGCCAAACATGGAAATCTGTCATTCTCTCTTTTCTTCATAATATAGTTAAAGCGAGCCTTACTTTTTTTTATTCCTCTTCAACATCTAATAACGGCTTCCCTCGATGTGGTTGTCCTTGCTATTTTCTTACTTGCCGCTGCTATTGTTCTTGTTGTTTTATAAAGATGACTACAATCGTTGCTAGTTAACCCAGAAATGATTAAAAGAATTCATATAAGTAGGCCACTGCTTGGAGTGGGGCTTTCAAGTATTCTACTTAAGTTTATGCCAAATTAACTGGCTTCCATCTCTTGAAAAACGTTAGATGACTTCATCTGATTTCCAGCCCTGACTGAGTAATGCTTGGAATCTGGGTAGCTAAAATGTTCACACCGCAAAACAAAGCTCATATAAACGTACCAATTTCTACTGAGTTTTTGGTTCAATCTTTTTCCTCTACTTAGTTTTTACCAGTTCATGTCAACGGTCTAGATATTACAGAAATATACACTCTAGGGTTTCTCCCGGTATTTTCCAAGAAATTCACCTGAGCATTGGGAGCAAGTGGAATAGCCAAGAACAGAGTACCGTGGTGTACCTTCACAAATAACTCACAAAGAGGCAGAAATATGTCAATAACCCTCAGCAATGACCCCAGGCGACACCACAACAGAGGCAGACTGCTAGGAAAGAAGTCACTATGAGAGTGTCCCTTACATTTTCAACCAAAGGCCTGGTTCACATTTGGAGCCACATTGACCCACACGGAAAAGGAATGATTTTATTGAAATCTTCTCCAGTTGCTCGCTCATCTATTGAATTTTTACTGCACTTTTACATCTCATACTCAAAGTAAGATGAATTCTTTGAGTTGTAGGCTCACTGTGACTTCTATCTGCATCAATCTAGGTCAGCTTCATCAAATTATGAATATTTCAGATGGGAAAAAGCAGATACCTAGGCAAGAGACTCATGTCTGGCTCCAGTTTGAAATTACTTCTTCTCATCCCTTTTCAGTTCTAAATCTCTGAGGTTTTTAGTCTACGTGCTTTCAGGACTGCTTGTTATAACTAGAACTAAGGTAGGGTTGCCTATCAGGACCCAGCGTCCTGCATCTTGTTTAATGTGGAGGAACCTCACTCTCCCTACAGCCCTTGCTACCTACAATCCCTCCAAGCACAAAATTCTAAATAAGAGAAGCCAGGCCTTGAGTTTCTGAAACTAACGCTGAAGCCAAATTGGCGGTGTAGTCTAGTAGCAGAAATGTGGGTGAGCTTTGCTATATAGATCAGGGTTCCAATCCTCTATCCACCAGTATATCTCAGGGACGTTGAGCAAGTTATTTAGCATTTCAGAATCTCAGTTCACTTCTTTGTAGAATAGATAATAGAATCTCATAGATTAATTATGAGGAATCAACTAAATAATGTCCCAGTAAGTTCCTGGCACGTGATAGGCTACCAATAAATCTTATCATAGCAGGAGTCCCAGCTGCGGTGTTTGCTACTGATTTATTTTGCCAAGGCTGGCTGCCTGGTAGGGTGGGTCTGCCAGGAGACTGTTTGCTTCCGAAACTGAAGAGCCTCCTGGGAAAAAACTCATACAGAATGAGACTGTCAGACAAGCTTGGCCCAAGAAGAAAAAGCCTCAGTTATCTGGGGGAAAAATCTGGCTCTGACTATGATATTAACCCCATCCCCCAAGCCAGCCTCTATCAGATGTACTTATATCAGAGTCCTAAGGAGAAAGAAGACGCTAAACAAAAACAAAGAGCTGTTTTCTCTGAAAACATCTGGCTCACCCACTTACATTTCTTCCACTTCTCTTTCCACACACTCTCGATCACTGAGGAGCATTCTGGCTGGCCCAATCGCCAGGACATTCTTTATTCTCTTGAATTAGTGGATCTGCCTTACTAAGCCCAACTCAGAGTTGCAGAACTTGGATTCTGCACTTGGGTTACTTAAATGAAGCAAGCACCTGGCTTCCCCCTCCTCCTTCCTGAGCCTGCCTTCTTTGGATGAATTTGCATTATGGGGACCTCTAAAGAGACTTAGCTTTTCTAAACAAAATACAAAAGTCCAGGTTTTGATTAGCAACCTCACAGGGCAGGCCACCTGTTACACTGACAAGCACATTCCCCGGTGGGCCACTATGTCAAATCACTTCCCCACTACAAACAAGGAAGCAGGTGCTCAGTAGAATCAGGGCAGTGTCCAGAACTAACCTTGAAAATTGGCCTAGACGTGAACTGGAATGACACTGCAGCGATGCTTAAGTTTTACAGGATAAAAGTAGCCAAATCTGACCCATCCAGAAGTAGGCCTTACTCTTTCAACACTGAGGCCGCCCTTGTCTCCCCTTTCCTCCTTCCATGCCCTGTACTGTGTCTTTCAGTAGATAAAAACACCTGAGGTCAGGAGTTCGAGACCAGCCACCAAACATGGTGAAACCCGTCTCTACTAAAAATACAAAAAATTAGTCGGGCATGGTGATGGGTGCCTGTAATCCCAGCTCCTTGGGAGGTTGAGGAAGGAGAATCGCTTGAACCCAGGAGGTGGAGGTTGCAGTGAACCAAGATCGCACCACTGCACTCCAGCCTAGGTGACAAGAGTGAAAATAAACAAACAAACAAATGCTTGTGCATTTTATCTCCATCGTTCACAGAGTAAAAGCATTTCCCCATACCAAGTCATGTTTTAAAGCTTTATCACAGGCTTCCTATTACTCAGCAGAATCCACTCTTGTTATATATACACAGTGATCAGAAAGTTGCCCTGGTTGAACACAACTAAACGGCCTTCAAAAACTATTCTCGAATTTCAGAGCGCATAAGAGGAGGCCCACCTTTCACATTCTCCTTCAGTGGGTCTCAGACAGGGCACAGAAATCTGCATTTTTACAAGTACCCAAGGGGATACCTATGCAGATAACTCTCAGAATTCACTGACAGGTAATCTGAATTAGAAAAAGTCACTTAACATTTTAAATTATATCTATTTATTTGGCACAATAATTCGACAGCAAACTTGAGAGCTAAATTTTTTAAAAAACTGCAACCTAGAGCATCTTTCAATAAACATGAACTGAATCAAAGGAATATTCTCTGGTCTGTAGATTTCTCCTGCAACTTCGAGATCACTTACATTCTGCAGTGATGTGTTTGTATCCCAGGATGCAAATTACCTACCTCCTGAATCCTCCTCAGAGACTGTTCTACTCAGAACAATGCCACAATCCAGTTACCTAGGCACCTTCCTATCCTAGGGTCATTAGGAGTGTCCATGATACACTGACATAAATCACTGCTTCTCAGACAAACTCTATACCAGTTCAGATGGAGGACTTTTCAGACAGCCTGTGATGTTTATGTTCTATTTCTCACATCCAAGGGGTCCCAAGCTTAATTTATCTCTCTGGACTATGATTCCACTTCTAATGCCAAACTTAAGTTTTCAAAGCTCTGACATATAATGACAACAGAGGTTTTGGTGGCAGCAAGCGGTGACAGGTAAAAAAACCATGTTCGTTAAAGTGTGATTAGAAAGTTCCTGAGCTACTGAAACCTTTATTCCTGTCTCAAACTCCCAAAGGTCTCCTTGCGTCTAGAACATATTATTTTCTGCCTTCCAGGGACAAATCCATTTGACATTTTTGTCACCTACAAATCAATGGAGAAAGCAAGCACATTCATAGGGCTTTAAAGCCTCCAGAATTCAGACCAACTTGGACAAGAGTCATGATGAATGTTTAGAAATGTGAGAGGAAGGGGGCTATGCAGAGCTGGAATTATTTAGACAGAGCAAGGGCTAGAGTAACTGACCTAATTACAGTAACAAGCTGTGTAGGTCTGCTGGGTAGATAAGATCCAAAGGGACAAGATCCAGTATTTGAGTGTTCACCTGCTTGAAAGGCACAGGGGTGAGAGACCGAGGCAGCGGCAGTCATTCTGGGGTATGTATATGCATCAGGACCCAGGAAGTATTTGGGACAGATGACATGTTGTAGAATACGGTTTGGTTCTGGCTTCATTTGAGACAAGGATGTAAATTCAGATTCAGAAGCGCAAACTTGCATAGAGACGACAGTGGCCAGCCAGCCAGACATGATGTGGCAGAAGGGACAGTAGGAAGTGCTGTGATTCACGGGCTGAACAGCCATTCAGCACTTACCGCAGGTGGTAGGCAGATTAGAGGTTGTGCAGCAGGCACCAAGGGGGATCAGGGTCAGAGCTAAGTCATAGCTAGGTCAGCAGACCTCAGATATGGAAGTCACTCCATTCTGAGCTCATATGCCGCCTGGGGGCAGTGGCAGGAGAGGTGGCTATAATAAAATATTTCTTTGTTCTGGCAGAGTTAACTTAGGAACTAGTGTGGCATAATAGTAGCTTTGTGCCATTTGTGCAATGATTCATCAAGACAACTGAGCCACACTTTTTGACACCTAGATTTTGTTAAAATAATGCAGGCTACATCATAAAACACACCATCTACACCAGTGTGGGCACCACACCCAGGTTTGCCACCATCTATGCTTCACACCACCATCACAGTCAAAGAAGATCCTTCTAAGGAACCAAGAGTGCCCAGGCTGATATGCAGAATTATAACAGCCCTGCATTACACTCAGCTGGCAGCGATGCCCTCCAACTTAACCTTCCAAGAGTATCTTCTGTAAGGCCGGTTGCCTCGCCAGGAGGCTGGACACACCCACCTCTGCACCCGGCACCAGGCTCTGGACTTGGCACCAGGCTCTGCACTGGGTACCTTGCTCTGCCACATGGCTCCCATGGAAGGCTCCGGCTAATGCAACCTTGGCCGGTTCTGGCACCGGAAAACCCACCCCACAACCCGCCAACCAATAGCGGCCCACCCTGTCTCAATCCTGCTCCCGTGGACCCAATCAGGAAGTCAGAGCGACTTCTCTGGCCCCCTTTCCCCAGACCAGAGAACCTCACCTGGGAGCTGAATAAATTGGCATTTAATTTTCTTATACTGGCCTGTTTCCTCATTTTAAACTTGGCAATAACCCTTACACCTTCCTCCTCCTTCTTCCCCACCACTCTTACCTTCATGAGTTCGACAGTACCATCAAAAGAGGTCTACTCAAGACTAGCATAACTAGCCAATATTTTGGAGGTGAAAATAAAAGTGATTATATGACAACTCGGTAAATAAAGTGAAAGCAAAGGTATAATATCACCAAGGCAAAAGGACTCAGCTAAAAATTGCAGATGCAAATTTTTCATGCTTTTGAGCAAAAAAAAAAAGGAACAAATGATATGGGCAGTGTTTGAGCCAAACATTTGTTCAACTCACAGGATTTTTCTGTTGAATGTAAACAGGCATTAATTTGCATGTGTTTATTACTCTTAATTTTCAAGCACATTGGAGGTCAATTAAGAAACTGATAAACCTCTCTCCAGAAAATATTAAAGGAGAAAAATATTAACACACATTTAATATGCTCGCCAGAAAATAGAACTTGGTAATTATTGCTAAAGGTGAATGTCCATGTTAATATGACCAGATGGAAGGCTAATGAAAAACTTGTCCTTCACTTCTCACTTCAAATAACGGACAAAATGGAATTCTCATTTGTAATGCAACAACCGGCATACATTAAATTGTTTTATACTGGAATATAAAAGTAAAGCTTAAAAGAAAATTAACATCTGTCAAATACAAAGCAAAGGCTTTCTAATGTTTATTTGTACAAGCTTCACAACATGTCAATTTAATAAATTAATGTAGTATGCTAATTAAATATCCTAAGAGGTAAAGTTATTTAGGGATATACAAGTTATCTACGTGATGGTTAATTTTATGTATCAACTTAACTGGGCCACAGGACACCAAGATATCTAGTTAAATATTATTCCTGTGTGTATCTGTGAGGGTGTTTTTAGAATAGATTAACATTTAAATTGGTGGACTGAGTAAGGTACATTGCCCTCTTCAATGCCTGAATAAAACAAAAACAAAAAAAAAAAATGGAGAAAGTTTGCATTGACTCTGCCTGACTGCGGAAACCAGGATATTGATCTTCTCCTGCCCTTGGTGTTTCTGCTCCTCTGCCTCTGAACCCATACTAGAATGTATATCATCAACTCTCCAGCCCTCGCGTCTTCAAACTACACCAGGGTCTCCAGCTCGTAGACAGGAGATAGTGAGACTTACAGCCTTTACAATCATGTGAGCTAATGCCTTATTAGAAATCTCTTCCTGGGTTTCATATATTCATCCTATTTATTCTATTGATCCAAAGAACGCTGAATAACACAATCTATAATCTATAGCCAACCAACATCTAAAGTTTAAAGTGATTGATGGATCTTATTAGAATAGGTTTGGAGGGGAAAAACTCTAAACAAAAGCTCCATTTCAATCATTATATGTCAAGAAATCTGGGGTAAATTGTGGAAGACAGTGTGGCGATTCCTTAAGGACCTAGAAATAGTAATTCCATTTGACCCAGCAATCCCATTACTGGGTATATATCCAAAGGATTATAAATCGTTCTACTATAAGGACACGTGCACACGAATGTTCATTGCAGCACTGTTTACAGTAGCAAAGACCTGAAACCAACCCAAATGCCCATCGATGATAGACTGGACAGGGAATATGTGGCACATATACACCATGGAATATTATGCAGCTATCAAAAACGATAAGTTCATGTCCTTTGTAGGGACATGGATGAAACTGGAGACCATCATTCTCAGCAAACTGACACAAGAGCAGAAAATCAAACACTGCATGTTCTCACTCACAGGCGGGTGTTGAACAATGAGAACACATGGACACAGGGAGGGGAGCATCACACACTGGGGTCTGTTGGGGGGAAATAGGGGAGGGACATCCAGGGGTGGGGAGTTGGGGAGGGATAGCATGGGGAGAAATGCCAGATATAGGTGAAGGGGAGGAAGGCAGCAAATCACTCTGCCATGTGTGTACCTATGCAACAATCTTGCATGTTCTTCACATGTACCCCAAAACCTAAAATGCAATTAAAAAATAAAATAAAATAAAAAATAAAGACATTAGAAATCTGGGGTAAGTAAACCATGCCTCCCTGTCATCAGTAAGTAGAAATTCTGCAACTTGATTACAGGCACTGCAACTTTGGCCTTGAACGGAAATAAAGGAACCCACCTTTCCATCATCCATTCATTCAGCAAATCTTTGTTGAGTATCTGTCAAATACCTGACATTATGCTAGACAACAGAGATTCAAGTGAATTCAGTGACTCCAGTCTCCCCACCTGAAGTTGAAAGAGATGTTCCCTTTTCTGCCCTCCCGTTATCAGTTGACCTGACACATGAAGAACTACAGAATCTAAAAGATGATATGGATTTGGTAGAGGAAGAGAAGGAGGACAGGAATAATAAGTGCTGAGGCTAAATCCACAGGCAGAGGCAGATCTGAAGGAGCCTTTTAGCCCATGGGCTCTGCGTAGATTGACACGCGCTACGGGAATTATTGAAGAGTTTAAACTTAGCAGTAATATGATCATATCTTTGTTTTAAAATATTTGGAGATGGTTTGGGATCGAGCCTGGAAGCAAATGGGTCAATTATGAGCTGTTGCTGTGATCAAGAGAAAAATGTAAGGTGACTTGGACTTGCTCTGTAGCAGGCCTGGTGGAGATATAAAAGCTTGAAAAAGGTAAACAATACTCAAAATTTAATCTCCTCTGGACTTAGTGATTGAGTGGATATAAGGGATGATGAAAGGGAGAAGGCAAAAATGATGTTTCACTTCATCTTCCTAAGCTGCAATTTTCTTATATATAAAAAAGACTTATCACAACAGTATGTACATGGCAGGGTTGTAGAGATCAACGCTGTTGATCTGAAAACTGAAAAGTTCCATAAGTTTGTTGAAATCAACAATCTTAAAAATGTTAAGGCAAGGAATTCTCTTCTTTGAACTTTATTCACCTACAAAATTTAATTTAATTTATTCACCTACACTTATGCACAGGGACTTGCAGCTCACCACCAGGCCTCAGGCCAAGGCTGGAGGGCTGGGTGGGCAGTGAACTTGAACAGTTGCTGCACAGTGAGGCCCGAGCCCAGCCAGCAGGAGCAGCTGGTCTTTGGCAGTAGGGACACCACAGAGCTTAGCTGCCACCGGCCTAGAGGTGGTGGGGCTCACTCTTTGGGAAAAGTATGGTGCAGGGCAGATGTCCTGGACCACATCCCGTTGGGGACCCAGCAGCTGTAGGTGCTGAACGCCTTCCACAAGGCTATAGGGGACCAGTATCTGTGGGCAGCAACTCACCCAGTGTGTGCTGTGCCTCGTCAGTGTGCATGTGACCGCTGCTCCATCCTTGGGAGGTAAGGAACATGAGAGGGTGGGGCTGAAAACACGGCAGGGGCCCCTTACTAGATTCAGCCCTACTGGGTGGTGAAGAAGCTGCTGGCCACCTACACTAATTGCTTCCGTCACGTGGCAGCCCCACTCCCTCTATCTTCTGGCTGAAGAGCACACGGAGTTCTGTGGAGAGCGTGGAATCAGGGAATTGAGCTGCGGCACCAGCAGTGGAACCTGATCACGAAGAGCGTAGTGCCCCTGGACAGCAGCTGCTACACCTGCACAAGTTCAGTAACATCCAGAGGACGCACACACTGGACCTTGCCGGTGGCGGGTAGGAGGGAAGCTCCTAGGCCCATTTGCAATCCCAGAGCCTCTCCTCTCTGATCTATTCTGCATGGCGGCTGCTGGCCAACCAGACAGCAGTCCTGGGCAGCAAAGTGGAGTTCCACTGCAAGATGTACAGCAATGTTGCAGCTAAAGGTAAATGGCAGGAAGGCCAGCCCCAGCAGCAGGCCCTACCTCAGCATCCTCAGGGTGGGCACACTGCTGGCTCACTTGAGGGTCAGTGGGGGCGTTGGTGCCTGGGGCTCCACTTCACTGAAATCTAACAGCATGATTGAAGTTTTGCAGTAGCCTACCAAAGACAAAATTATGGCACCAGCCAGGAGGCAAAATCCTTTTCGGTGAGCAGTTCTCTTGGACGTGAACTTGCTGCTGGTTTACGCAGCATCTATCTGGAACCAAAGACCAAAATCAGATGCAGCTTTTTTAGCAGTAAGAATATGCATCAATCCATAAAAGTGAGACTCACTCTGGTAATTATTGTCCCCCATAATATGTCAAACACATTTACTTCTTTCTCTGTAACTTTGTGCTCTCTGAATTCCGATACTGATTCCTTGGCAAGCTTGCACTTTGGATGCAATAGTAATTGCAGTTTTTGCGTTGTTGAAATTGATTATTTGATATTGGGATACATCCTTAAATGAATGTGGTTATGTTATACCTCCTTTTGTTAAGGCACATTTCTTGTTTATGATTTTTTGCTAATGACTTATTACTTGCTGTTTATATTTATTTTAGACTATGGAAATCATATTAGACAAAAACGAAATTGAAGCAATATTCTTATTCAAGTTCAAAATGGGCCGGGCAGCAGCGGAGACAACTCGCAACATCAACAACGCATTTGGCCCAGGAACTTCTAACAAATGCACGGTGGAGTAGTGGTTCAAGAAGTTTTCAAAGGAGATGAGAGCCTTGAAGATGAGCAGGATTGTGGCCGGCAACTGGAAACTGACAAAGACCAGCTGAGAGCAATCATAGAAGGTAATCCTCTTATAACTACCCTAGAAGTTGCCGAAGAATTCAGCGTTGACCATTCTATGGTTGTTCGGCAACTGAAGCAAACTGGAAAGGTAAGAAAGCTCAATAAGTGGGTGCTTCATGAGCTGAGTGAAAATCAAAAGAATCATCATTTTGAAGTGTTGTCTTCTCTTATTCTATGCAGCAATGAACCATTTCTCAATCAGGTAGTGATGTGTGACAAAACATGGATTTTATAGGACAACTGGTGACAAGCAGCTGAGTGATTGGACCAAGAAGAAGCTCCAAAGCACTTCCCAAAGCCAAACTTGCATCAGAAAAAGGCCATAATCACTGTTTGGTGGCCTGTTGCCAGTCTGACCCACTACAGCTTTCTGAGTCCTAGAAAAACCATTGCATTGGAGAAGTATCTTCAGCAAGTTGATGAGATGCACCGAAAACTGCAATGCCTGCAGCTGGCATTTGTCAAAGAAAAGGGCCCAAATTTCTCCATGACAATTGCTCAACCACATGTCACACAACCAATGCTTCAAAAGTCAAACCAACTGGGCTATGAAATTTTCCTGATCTGCCATATTCACCTCACCCCTTGCCAACTAACTACCACTTCCTCAAGTATCTCAACCACTTTTTGCAGGGAAAATGCTTCCACAGCCAACAGGATGCAGAAAGGGCTTTCCAAGAGTTTGTCAGATCCCAAAGCACAAATGCTTATACTACAGAAATAAATAAACGTAGGCCGGGCGCGGTGGCTCAAGCCTGTAATCCCAGCACTTTGGGAGGCCGAGGTGGGTGGATCACGAGGTCAAGAGATCGAGACCATCCTGGTCAACATGGTGAAACCCTGTCTCTACTAAAAATACAAAACATTAGCTGGGCATGGTGGGGCATGCCTGTAATCCCAGCTACTCAGGAGGCTGAGGCAGGAGAATTGCCTGAACCCAGGAGGCGGAGGTTGTGGTGAGCCGAGATCGCGCCATTGCACTCCAGCCTGGGTAACAAGAGCGAAACTCCGTCTCAAAAAAAAAGAAAGAAATAAACGTATTTCTTGTTGGTAAAAATGTATTGATTGTAATGATTCCTATTTTAATTAATAAAGATATGTTTGAGCCTAGTTATAATGATTGAAAATTCATGCTCTTAAACCACAAGTAACTTTGTGTTGAGAAATGCTGAGAGTATGATTGTTGAGAAATGTTGAGTGTATGATGAAATTATACTGTTTGCTAAGAAGAATGATTGCAAGGAAAACCTAGCCATGACCCCCAAGTGGAAAACTCCTTGGGGCTTTCTAAAGTGACAAGACAGTATATGTATATCATGCACCAGTTAAAACAATTCTTTAAGAGTGGGATATGTGACCCTGCCCCTGGGGCTCCCTCTTGGAGAATACTTTTTAGTTTATCTGTGATCAGTGGTAAGCAGGCCCAGCTGCCTACCTAGTTTATTTCTGTTCTGTGAGAAAATACCCAACATCTGTCTGTTAATAATAATCACCTGTTCAGAAGAATAAATAAGTTGGTCAGAATCTGCTCGAGGCCTTCAACCTGGAATGCTATCAGCCCCCTGAGGCTCTCAGCTTGGAAGGCTGTTGGCCTCCGGATAGCCCCACTTTGTTGCTCTACCTGGGTGTCTGCTTCTTAACGCCTTCAGTGCCCCCTGGGTGAGGGTCTCTATTGCCGAGCTGGACTCAGGATTTTTGCATCAATTTAATATTATCAATCTCATCTTTTTAACAAACATGATTTTTTTTATTTTTGATTTTTGTAGGTACATAGTAGGTATACATATATTTATGGGGCACTTGAAATGTTTTGATACAGACATGCAATGTTTAATAAGCACATCATGGAGAATGGGATATCCATCCCTTCAAGCATTTATACTTTGAGTGACAAACAATCCAATTTCTTTTGTAATCCTTTTTTTTTTTTTGTAATCTTTTGAGTTACAAACAATTGAATCTTTATATTATATTAAAATACACCATTATCATTGACTACAGTCACCCTGTTTGCTATCAAATAGTAGGTCTTATTCATTCTTTCTATTATTTTGTACCCATTAACCATCGCCATCTCCCCCACAGTCCCTAACTATCCTTCCCAGCCTCTGGTAACCATCCCTCTAGTCTCTATTTCCAGGAGTTCAATTATTTTCATTTTTAGATTCCACAAATAAGTGAGAACATGCAATGTTTGTCTTTCTGTGCCTGGCTTATTTCACTTAGCATAATGATCTCCAGTTTCATTCACGTGGTTGCAGATGACTAGATCCTTTTCTTATGGCTGAATAACACTCCACTGCATATGTACACCACATTTTCTTTATCCATTCATCTGTTGATGAACACTTAGGTTGCTTCCAAATCTTAGCTATTGTAAATACTGCAGCAACAAACATAAGAGTGCAGATATCTCTTCAATATCCTTATTTCTTTTCTTTTGGGGTACATATCCAGAAACAGAATTGCTGGATCAGATGGCAGCTCAATTCTCATGTTGAGGATCCTCCAAACAGTTCTCCTTAGTGGTTGTACTAATTTATATTCTCACCAACAGTGTACAAGGGTTGCCTTTCCTCCACATCCTCATGAGCATTTGCTATTGCCTGACATTTAGATATAAGCCATTTTTACTGGGGTGAGATGATATCTCATTGTAGTTTCGATTTGCATTTTTCTGATGAGCAATGATGTTGAGCACCTTTTCATATGCCTGTTTAACAAACATGATTTTATCTTAAGCTCTACTATAAAATTATGATACAAAGTATATTTGCATCGGTACAAAAATAGACACACCGAACAGTGGAACAGAATAGAGAAGTTAGAAATAAAACTGCACCCCTACAATCAACTGATATTAAACAAAGTTAACAAAAGCAAGCAATAGGAAAATGATCTCCTGTTCAATAAATGTTCAGGGAAAACTGGCTAACCATATGCAAAAGATTGAAACTGGGCCCCTACCTCTCACCATATACAAAAATTGACTCAATATGAAATAAAGACTTAAATTTAAGACCTCAAACTACAAAAATGCTAGAAGAACATGTAGGAAATACTCTCTGGACATGAGCTGAGGCAAAGACTAAGTCCTTAAAAGCAATTGCAACAAAAACAAAAATTGACGATTGGGACCTAATTCAACTAAAGAGCTTCTGCATAGCAAAAGAAGCTATTGACAGAGCATACAGACAACCTGCATATCGGAGAAACTATTTGTGAACTATGCATCTGACAAAGGACTAATATCCAAAACCTATAAGCAACTTAAATCAGCAAGAAAAAAATAAATCACCCCATTTAAAAGTGGGCAAAGGACATAACCAGACATTTCTCAAAAGATGATACACAGCCAGTCAACAAACAAATGAGAAAACACTCAACATCACCAGTCATCAGAGAAATGCAAATCAAAACCTCCATGAGATACCATCTCACACCAGTCAGAATGACTGTTCTTAAAAAGTCAAAAAATACCAGATGTTGGCAAGGTTGTGAAGAAAAGGGAATGTTTGTACACCATTGGTGGGAATACAAGCTAGTTCAGACCCTGTGGAAAGCAGGGTTTTGGAGATTTCTCAAAGAACTAAAACTAGAACTACCATTTCACCCAACAGTCCCATTACTGGGTAAATAACAAAAAGAAAATAAATCCTTCTACTAAAAAGACACCTGCTCTTGTGTGTTTATCACAGCATCATTCATAATAGTAAAGACATGGAACCAAACTAGGAGCTCATCAATGGTGAGCTGGATAAAGAAAATGTGGTACATATGTGCCATGGAATAGGAATACTATGCAGCCATGAAAAAGAATGAAATCAGGACCTTTGCAGTAATGTGGATGCAGCTGGAGGCCATTATCCTACGTGAATTAACACAAAAATGGAAAACCACATATTGTATGTTCTCACTTATACGTGGGAGCTAAATATTATGTACATATGGGTATAAAAATGGGAACAATAGACACTGGGGGATCCTAAAGGGGATAGAGAGGGAGAGGGGAGAGGACTGAAAAATCTCCTATTGGAAACTATGTTCAATAGGATAGACGGGATCAATAGAAGCCCAAACCTCAGCATTACACTAATCTAATTTATTTTTTAAAAATGAAATAGAGAGAGTGCCTTCCAACTCTAACATTCTATGACTCTACGACACTCTTTTTGACAAGGTAGAATAATTCATCCAATTTCTTAAGATGAAGTGAAAAGACAAGCCGGTAACCCGCCACTATTTCAAAGATGAGTCATTAATTCTGCCCTGTGATCTCATATATAATAGGCAGGCATGCATCCATGCAAAAGACCGTTACCAGTTCTCTGTCAGGCCTGTATACATTTCTGTATACAGAAATGTGGTTAAAACTTAGTTCCTAGGATGAGCTGCTTCTAGTCCAGGATACCTGTGTATTATTTACATATAGTAGTTGCTTGGCATATCCTAAATAAACTTTCCTCCCTCCACCCCACAAAATGCAAGCCAGCCACCCTTCCTACAAGCTCAAACATAAATAAATGCCCTATGGTTTCCCAAAGAAGATCAGTCCTCTTTTACTCTAAACCTATTCATATTTGCCAATGATGACGCCAGAATCTAATCCTTATGGCAAATCAAATTCCTTGTGTATTTAAATCACCATAATCATTATTACAATTATACTTCAAGTTTGACCAATTAATTCTTCATTGATTTATCTAGAAAGAGTAAACATAAAAAACAAGTTTATCACTCTAACTTTTGATCTCAACAGATAAATCATTCTACAAAATCTCAAGAACCAAGAACATTCAAGTCATTTCCTAGCTTCCCTTCTCATGTTTAGGCCATTCTTGAATCTTGCATGATAGCTCATCTCCCTGGACTTACATTGTCCTCAAGTGTAAGAAAATAAGATGTATAGAACTTTATATTTGTTTAGCATTTCTCTACTGGGTCAACTATTTGATGCCACTGTGATCGTAGAGGAATATAAGTCTTTGTACTTTCTTTTCCGGCTGAAATATAATTATCTGCATTGGCATCATTCTTCAAAGCATTCGTTTCATAGGGATTTCAGCTCAAGCGTAAAAGCCACAAACTACATTTTCCTTTGCAACTATTTCTTGGTTAGCAGCTGTAGTGAAAAAGTTACAATTTATGTGGGAATTAAGAAGAAAACTTCTACTCAAAAAAACATGAGAGCAGAAAGTCTTAAAGAAAACCAATTGGTAATCCAGCCAATGAGGGCAATTCAGATATATATATATAGATAGATAGATAGATAAACAGAATTGAGGGAAATGACTATTCTAATCTGTCCTAGTTTTGTTGCTGTTTTTTTTTTAAGGACAACATCCGTTCCAATTTTTTTCTAAGTACAGAGTTCCTTATTGTTTCTAGCTCATTTACTTTCTTCTGTCTCTCACAGAACCACACATTTCACCACTGTTTTGCATATGGGAGGCATAAACAAAACACGACATTTTAAGGCATGATCCCACGGGGCTTTCAAGAAGTTTATATTTCACTGGAAACTCTGAGAATCTTTTGCCCAGCTAAGAACATCTGCTTCCTCTTAGCAACTTTAAATACGCTTTGATCCCGACGTTCTTCAATATCACCCACACAATGTATTTGAGGTTTTCCTGAGTAAAATGAGAGAAGAAAGTGACATTTGAGTTGGGGACAAAGTGCCACTTTCCAGGAGACATTTAACTAAAGCTTTGGCTCAGGAATTAAAAAACACAGTTTGATTGTGGCTTATTTTTGGTTCTTCCTTAGAAACCTGTATCTGTCATAACACTTAGCATCTACGTAGCATTTTTAAAACATTAAACAAATGACTCCTCAACCAACCCTTCATTGGTATGTCAATTAGGTAGAATATAATTTGTAGATGCAAAACCAAAAAATGGGCAGGCCAAATTAGAATTCCACTGTTTACTCCATGCCTCCCATGATCCCTCTCCCCAGACCACCAAGAGTTTCCATATGTCAGCACAATTTTACTCGAGATCATCTACAGACAGTCACACACCGCATAATAACATGGCAGTCAACGACAGATCTCATATGTGACGGAGGTCCCATAGATTATAATGGAGCTGAAGAATTCCTATTGCCTAGTGACCTCGCAGCCATCAGAATGTACAATTCCTTAGTCACACGTGTGTGGAGAGGCTGGTGTAAATAAACCTACTGTGCTGCCAATTGTATAAATGTCTTAACACATGCAGTTATGTACGGCACATTACCCTTGATAATGTTAGTAAACCACTGTGTTACTGGTTTATATATTTACTATCCTATACATTTTATAGTAATTTTAGAGCATACTTTTTCAGGTTATTAGGGTGAAAAAAGTTAACTGTAAAATAGCCTCAGGCAGGTCCTTCAGGAAGCATTGGAGAAGAAGGCATTGTTACCCTAGGAAGTGACAGCTCCATGCATGTTATTGCCTTTGACCTCCCTGCGATACACCATTTGGAGTTGGAAGACAGTGATATTGATAATCCTGACTCTGTGTAGACCTAGGCTAATGTGTGTGTTTGTGTCTTCATTTTTAACAAGTTTTTTTTTTCTTTTTTTTTTTTTTTTGACGGAGTTTCGCTCTTGTTACCCAGGCTGGAGTGCAATGGCGCGATCTCGGCTCACCGCAACCTCCGCCTCCTGGGTTCAGACAATTCTCCTGCCTCAGCCTCCTGAGTAGCTGGGATTACAGGCATGCCCCACCATGCCCAGCTGATTTTTTGTATTTTTAGTAGAGACGGGGTTTCACCGTGTTGACCAGGATGGTCTCGATCTCTTGACCTCGTGATCCACCCGCCTCGGCCTCCCAAAGTGCTGGGATTACAGGCTTGAGCCACCGCGCCCGGCCACACAACAAGTTTTAAAAGTAAAAATATTGGGAGGCCGACGCAGGTGGATCACGAGGTCAAGAGATCGAGGCCATCCCGGCCAACATGGTGAAACCCCATCTCTACTAAAAATACAGAAAGTTAGCCGGGCGTGGTGGTGTGTGCCTGTCGTGCCAGCTACTCGGGAGGCTGAGGCAGGAGAATCGCTTGAAACCGAAAACGGAAGTTGCAGTGAGCTGGGATGCCGCCACTGCACTCCAGCCTGGCGAAAGAGCGAGACTCTGTCTCAAAAAAAAAAAAAAAAACAAGAGCGAGGTGAGGTGGCTCACACCTGTAATCCCAGCAACTCAAGAGGTCACGGTGGGTGGAGACTGTCTTGAAAAATCTCAAAAAAAAAAAAAAAGGAAAAATAAAGGCTGTTAAAATAGAAAAAGGATATCGAAAGAAAATATTCTTGTATAGCTGTACAATGTACTTAGGTTTTAAGCTAAGTATTACTACAAAGAGTTAAAAAGCTTTTTTAAAAATTAAAGAGTTTATAAAGTTTAAAAATATACAGGAATCTCAGGTTAATTTAAAGAAGGAAAAATTTTTAATAAATTTAGTGTGGCCTGAAACGTGATTAGTGAAACTGAGAAATTAAATGTTTAATTTAATTTATATTAAATTAAAATAATCACACACACACACAAAAGAAAAGATACCCAGCATCATAGCTCATCAGGAAAGTGCAAAATAAAATCAAATTAAGACACTGCTATATACCTTTTAGAACTGCTAAAATAAAACAACTGATAATACAACATGCTGGTGAATACGTGGGACAACTGAAGCAAAACTCATGTTTCTGGTGGAAATACAAAACAAGATAGTCACTTTAGAAAACAGTTTTCAAAAAGAAAAAAAGAAAATGAAATTTTTATTTTAGATTAGCCTGGCACAGAGGTGCATGCCTGTCGTCTCAGACACTTGGTAGGGTAGCCTGAGGTGGAAGAGTGGCTTGGGGTGAGGAGTTTGAGGCTGCACTGAGCTATGATCACATCACCTCATTCCAGCCTGGGCAATAGAGCAAGACTCCCGTTCTCTCTCCCTCTTTCTCTCCCTCTTTCTCTCCCTCTTTCTCTCCCTCTCTTTTCTTTTCTTTCTTTCTTTCTCTCTTTTCTTTTCTTTCTTTCTTAAAAAAATAAAAAGGCCGGGCGCGGTGGCTCACGCCTGTAATCCCAGCACTTTGGGAGGCCAAGGTGGGTGGATCACAAAGTCAAGAGATCGAGACCAACCTGGTCAACATGGTGAAACCCCATCTCTACTGAAAATACAAAAAATTAGCTGAGCATGGTGGTGCGTGCCTGTAATCCCAGCTACTCAGGAGGCTGAGGCAGGAGAATTGCCTGAACGCAGGAGGCGGAGGTTGCGGTGAGCCGAGATCGCGCCATTGCACTCCAGTGTGGGTAACAAGAGCGAAACTCCATCTCAAAAAATAAAATAAAATAAAAATAAAAAAATAAAGTAAAATAAATAAAAATAATAAATAAATAAATAAATAAATAAATAAATAAATAAATTTAGTGTGGCCTAAGTATACAGTGCTTATAAAGTCTGCAGAAGTGTGTGGTAACGTCCTAGCCCTTCACATCCACTCAGGACTCACTCACCCAAAACGACTCCTAGCCTTACAAGCTTCATTCATGGTAAGTGCCCTACAGGTACAAGTATATCATTTTTTACCTTTTATGCCATAATTTAACTGTCCCTTCTCCATGTTTAGATAGGAGAAACGTTTTTCAATGTATTATAGTTGCTACAGCATTCCACACGTTACCATGCTGTGCAGGTTTGTATCCTATATGAGCTATAAGCTATGGCCTCAGTGTTTAGTAAGCTATACCACCTAGGTTTAAGCACATTCTGTGACATTTGTACAGTGACATAATTGCCTAACGACCCGTTTCTCGAAATGTATCCCCATTGTTAAGCAACATAAGACCATGGTAACACTACCACGTGATAATTATCCATTTCAAATTTATAATACTCCAACAGCTACATTACTTTGGTTCCTTCATTTATTATTTCATTTCAAAAGCACATACTGAGTGCAGAGTAACCTTTTAGACACTGTCATTCATTTTTATCCAATTAAATACTATTCTAGCTTAGGGTTCAATATACTACCGCACTGTATTCTGTTTTTTGTAAATAAAGTTCTGTTGGAACTCCGCCATACCCATTTGTGTACATACTGTCCATGGCTGCTTTTGCACTGTAACTGCAAACCTGAGATTGAAGCTTCATCCAGTATTTGTCAGAGAGACCGTATGGCCCATCATTACAAAATATTTACCTTGTGGCTCTTTACAAAATAAGTTTGCCCACCCCTGTTCCCTCTCAGTAATTTCCAGACATCTCACCTAGCTGCACAGGTATCTCTTGAGAATCTGGTTAAAGACACAGATCCCGCATCCTAGAGATTCCGATTCAGTAAGTTTGTTGGAGTGGAACACAGGAATCTATATTTTTAAAAACCTCTTTCAGGTGTTTGGTTTGTCGTATTCCATTTGAGGAGTGCTGCTCCAGCTGACGCAGTCTACAGGTATTCACGAAATACCCATGGGGTGGGATTAATGAAAACTTTCTTGGCGATGGTAATTATCTCCAAGTCTTATGGATTTGGATTGTTAGCAAGAAAATACAGACTGTATTTTAGGCAATAGAGAAAATGGTTTGAGGCAAGCTATGGAGGTGAGAAGGAACGAAAATGAGCGAAGTACGTAGGGAGGAAACAGGACGAACCAAAGATCAGTGGAGTGATGAAAGAAAGATTTCATTTGTGTAGAATTGGGAATCAAACCAAGAGATGCCCTTGAAGGCTTATTGAAAAACACTTTAAAACACAAATTAATTGTTCAAGATCTGTGAGGCGCAGTAGAGCTTATCCGACCAAGCAGCGTGCCCCACTCTGTGAACAATGGAAGCCATTTATAATATTGTGAGTTAAGGTTAGGGCACCAAATTAAATCAGTGGCAACTTCAGAGTTTGAACCTGCAACTTTAATCTCTAGGTCAGTGTTCTTCAACTTTAACAGACATCAGCATCACCAGGAATTCTGGTTAAAACTCAGAAAGCTGAGTCTCTCCCCAGAGTTTCTAGCTTTGTAAGTCCGGGACAGGGTCTGAAATTTTTATTTCTAACAAATCTGCAGGTGATGCGGCTAGTGCTGGTCTGGAAACCACTACTGTAACAAAATAAGACAAATGGCTGAAAAAAGAACAGGGTCGTATTGTGCTCCCGTAATAGGCTTTGTCATGGTCAAGCCCGCTGGGTGTACATGCTGGTGAACCAAGGCAACCACGCTACCGTACGTCAGGTTTGAACTTTCAGGGTTCACTGCCAATTTGGATAGAAACCACATGGTAATCATAGGATTAGAAAATAATATAAATAATAGTAGAATAGGCCTTAGAGATAATTTAGTTCAATGTTTTATTTTATAAAATAGATGGAGAAACTAAAAATCAGAGAGGTTATACAGCTTAACTACATGCAGTTCCTAATGGGAGCCCAAGGGTTTCATTCTTCGAAAGGAACCTGCATAATAAAAATGCATAATATTTTCTATTTAAAAAATAAGCTGGGTCTGTGTCCTGAGTTTGCTAAAGAGCTTACAAATGGCAACAATATATAACCCATCATCTAGTAATCATGACAATAATAAAATCCTCATTGAAGGGAGACCCACATCTGCAGGATTAGCCAAAAGAAAATTAGTCAAGATTAGAAATCAATTTTGGTTCCAGGTCCAAAACTTATTATTATATTCTCTCATCCCTTGAAAAGGCAAACCATCACATTGCTAACACTGACTATGTTTTAACTCTTTGTTGTTTTGCTCAATTTCATGCGCAAGGAAATAGACGCTTGATTCAGGTTTGAGTTCCGTTGCCTGATTATGGGTAAATGACACTCAGGTAACAGCTGCAATTGATCGAGAGTGACATCTAAGCAGAGATGCTTTTAGCTACCTGTGCGCTCCTGGGACACTTAGAAATAATTCAGGCATGGTTTCTTATCAGCTGAGTATTAGCAGCCTGTAAATATGTAGCCCTCACTCAGCAGAATGGGTTCTGACAGAGTAAAAGCCACCTGGAAAACATTTAAATATACTTCTTTAAGAGGTTGTCTAACTACTTTTTCCCCAAGGGACAACCAATCAGCAATGCATTATTTTAGCTTGTTAACATGTGGGATGTGTCAGGCTTTTGTTTTGTTTTCCGTCCGTTTGTTTGCTCCCTGTGCTCCTGGTTCATCTTTCAAATGTAGAGTAAGAGGATCCATTTCTTTGTCCAGCCTTATGTCGTATGTAGATAAAAATGGATTAATCTTTCATGAAGTAGCAAGTGGGTTATATGAAGGCAATTGCCTTCTAGGCTGTACATGATGGCTCTTGTTCATTTTATTGGGTTCATCAACCGAATGGTTATTTATTCATATATCTGTTCAGTATGTATTGAACGCCGCTCCGTGGAAGGCATCTTGACAGGTTTGAGTTGGGTTTTTTTCTTCCCCTCTCTTGTAATTATTGGAAAAGAGGAAGGCCTAGGCAAATGCTGCTTCCACACAGACACAGTTTGAGTCCTGTTTTCCCTTTGTTCCATCGTGACGTAATTTCCGCACTATCGATCGGTTGATACTTTTACCCAACAAAGATTACTCTTCTGCCATTTTCCAAGTGGTGAAATAAAGGATCCAATGATTTCTTCTTTGGGTACAATAAAATTTTCCATTTTATAGTACCTGTGGGCATTATCAAATATTCTATTTCTTTATAAGTTAAATACAACTTGTAGTTAGCTTTTAAAATATAGTTTTCCTCAGCCTGATATCATGAGGTGTTCTTTACCCTGGTATTTTTTGTAAACTTACCCTACCCTTGAATGAAACCAGCGTTAAAGTAAGGCCTGTCTATGCACTAACTTTTAAGCGTGTATCAGGCATACCTACCTCTGCATTTAGCAGCTTTCCTTCCACCTAGAATGAACTCCACCTCCACAAAGACTATAAATCCTTTGAAGACCAACTTGAACTTTAACCACTTCCCCCTCCCTGCCCCACATGGGACCCCTTTTGGGGGCTACGGCAACCCACAAAGAGATAGTTCTCTTTACTCCCACGACACTGATTATTCACTACCCACTTGCTACACCAGATTCTGTCTCAGATTATGAATGGTTGTTTTACGAGCACTGTAAGCTCTTTGAGGGCAAATTATAGGGTCTGTATTTTTGTATATATCACAAAGCTTAACAAAGGATTAAACTGGCAGTTTTGCTTGAATGGGAGGAGAAGCGTCTCAGGAATGTTTAGAGTAATGGCCATCGATAGAGAGCATTTATGGGGAATTATATCCAGTAGAAACTTATCTATGGGGTCAACTAAAAACATCAAAACTTTGAGTCACTAAGGTTAGTTGCTTAAAAGTTTAACAAAATTTCTGAAGTCATTGCAGGTGAATTTTTAAAAGTTGTGTTTCTTTTTGTAAGAAGCTTGGAGAATTAAATAATCTTCTTAATACTATATAATGCAGCCTTTGCAGTAAGTAGTATGTTTATTCTTAAGAGAAGGTTAGAAATCTTTGCTAACTAATTAACTCACAAATCACTAGCTAAACCAGCAAGGTGTAAAGAAGGTCACAAAAGGAAATGCAAATGGTTATAATAGTATCAATCTAAAAACCTACCCATATTCTAGAGAGTTGAGAGGAGTTATTCATTTAGTGATGCACTGGGGCTGGAGTTCTTATTGTTGGTTTGGTTTTTGGTATAAAGAGAGTTTGCCTGGCTTTGGTATTAGACAGTGTCTCCCTGAATAGTGTCTCCTTGCAAAGAGCTCACAATGCCAGCGTTTCACACACTGGACGCTAGGGTTTTTCATTTCATACAGCAGAATGGGAAACAAAACCTTTTATAGTGCCCTTTTTGCTAAAGGACAAAAACATGCTTCACAAAACTTGTCAGAAGGAGATGGGAAGAGAGGGGCACAAAAAAGATGATGCAAAAGCATGATTCCCAGTTTTCATACATGAACCAAGTACTAGAATTGGAAAGAAAATACTCAAATCGGGAGCTAAATATGTCTTACGATTTTAAATCTAGGCTAATGTCAAGCTACAAAATGTAGGTTTAAAAAAATTCAATGTTCGCTGATCCCCCAACTTGTATTTTGGAGGGCACCCATTCAGGTGGTTTCTAATAATCCTGGCATTCAGACAAACGAGGAGCTCTGGGTGGGTGCAGGCAGTCTCATGCTAATGCACAGTGCTACCGATTTATTTACCCTTACGGCAACTTTAAAATCAATTCAATATTTCCTGGATAGGTTGACGTCATCCCTCTCATATCAGAGTGAAGGACTGAACTGCTTGCTCTGTGCTCATTAAAATTCTGTATACTACGCTATGCCAGAGCCAATGTCTATTTTCAGGAAGGCTGTAAAACAAAGCAATAAGTGTTCTTGTCTCTGAGGCCAAGGTGGGGAGTACAGCAAGAAATTATGAGGGATGAGGTCCGCAGAAAGAAAAAGAGGAGGGAAACATTAATCTGTTAATATTTACCAAATTCTTGCAATAAAATGAAGTGTCACACATGTACAGGAATAAAGCATCCGAACACCGACATGAATTCAAGGACACGCCAAGAATTCTAGCCTGAGAGAGGCCAGCCGGTAAGGTAGTAACAGACAATTTCATCTGGGAAAACGACTTTCCACCCAGGAAACTGAAAACGCCATTCTCAGTTCTTTTATTATTTTTATTAAGTAGTTTTTCTTTTCACAATCCATTTATAAAGGAAAATATGTGTCACCCATCTTAGTACTATTTGCATAAACACGGAGCCTAGTTCTTCTGGACATACGTGTGTGCATGTGTGCATGTGCACACACACATTGATATGTACAAATATATGTATGAATATACATCTGTGCACAGGACCTCCAGGTCACAGGTGCTGTGGTGGAGGAATGCTCTGAGGAGAGACTGGCTTCAGCTTTGCCTGGATCTGAGGGCTGCATTTGCCTCTGCTCTGATGGAGGAAGGCTGACTGGCTGTACGGAGCCTTAACAGTTCATAGAACTGAAAGAGCCACGTTGATATTTCCCCCAGTGTAAGAAAATGTACCTTTTGTACAACTATGACGTCAGCTAGGCCTGCAGCAGCGCTGTGATTCATCCTCCAGCCAAGGAAGTGAACTCACCCAAGGGGGACTACGCCTAAGGACAGTGACAAGACACTGCCCTGAGAATGCTCTTGGAGGGACTTACATGCTGCGCTCTCTTCAGTCCCTCCTGACGGTAAAACCAGACTCACTGACAGGGAAAAAATGACCTCAGATTCAGAACAGGACGATCATCTTGGTTTGGAGCATTCTATATCGTGTGTGCTTTATACTCAGACAACAAACAGGCCCAACTTCAAATATTATTAAGATATTCTCAATTTGGTGCGTTGCTTTTTTTCCTTCTTTCTCTTTTGGTAATTCTTCACACACACACACACACACACACAGAAAGAGAGAGAAGGAGAGAGAAAGAGCCAGCAGGGCCATGCATATGGTAAGAACAAACGCTTTTATTCAAGAAGGGCAGGCTGACCTTTCAGAGTTCGTTAGAAACACACCCCAGAATAAATGCTCACACTCTCATCTCTCTAGCATAAGACTCCATGTTCAACAGCAATGAAGAACTGCCTGAAGGCTCAGCCTCCTTCGCCCGCTGGGTCAAGGAGAAAGGAAAATAGGCAGAGTTCTTCAAGGAGAGGGTGGCATTGTGCCTGCTAGGTGCGGAAGGGATCCAGCCACCTCTCTGCCCACGTCCTCTATTTTCAGAGACAGCCTGGTTTCAGCCTGAGCTATGGCCTGGCCCAGGAGCAGGCCGGGGGAAGGGACCGCCTGCATCAGGGGAGTGTCTGCAGGAGGGAAGGGTATCACTAGAAATCACGCCATGGGGTGATGGAAACGGGATGCTCCCAGTCTTTTGCTTCCTGGTACAAGTCACGTTGCCTTTTTAAATGACATGGAGTGGGGTGCATCGTCCAGTGGGCATGACATGGCATCGTCCCCCAGGATCCAAGGAACACCAGAAAGAGGTCTATACTCTCTTTCTCCTAGAACAGCTGGGTTCAAACCTCAGTTCTGGCATTTCTCAGTTCCATAAACTAGGGCAAGTCATTGAATCTCTCTGTGCTTCAACTTCCTTGTCTGTAAGTGGGATGGGTAGTAACAGTCCCTACCTCACCAGGTAGCTTTGGAGGACTAAATGAGCAAATTCTCAAAGGGCTAAGGAAAAGTACTCGGATCCTGGGAAATACTCTGTAAGTGTCAGGGTTGTATCCTACCTGATTTGTCGTCAACCTCTGAAAGGTCCTGAAAGGAAAAGACAGAAGAGAACAAGGCTACTGAGCTCATGCCCCCGCCATTGGGCCTGATGGTGCCTGACCAGGTGGTCCGTGTACGGCCTTCAAATCCCACCCTACCTGCCCCATGTACCTCTGGGCCTGGCGAAAACAGCATTGTTGGTTGACTCTGCTGAAAGGCACAGATGTCCTCATTACCCTGAAATAACCTAATTAAGAGAGGATAAAAGAAGACATGCGCACTGAAAAAGAACCTGGTCCACTTATTAGCTGCAAGAGTGTAGATTCCAGAAACTCTGTTTTGAACCGAATCTGAGCCCCATTTATTAATAACAACATGAGGGAGAAAATGGCACCATTGAGACTTTGTTCTTGATTTTATTTTGAGTTCATATTACCAGCAAATACAGCACCTGTTCTTTAGGGAGACATGCCAATCATCTGCAACCTGCTCGCCATGCGCCGTGACTGCAGGAGAACTGAGCGGCCAGAGGTTTCTGGATCTGAAGCTGCAATAAAATGTGTTCTCATAACTCAGACTGAAGATGTCATTCTTAAGAAGAACGTGTGGAGGCTCTTTCTCTATCCTAAGCGTATATTTTCTAAACCAAAAATCAAACCTAGTACGTCATAGAGAATTTTTGTGTGGCTTCGGGGATTGCCCTTGGGCTATTTTTAAGGGAATAGTTTGGATGCAAAATATTGGCCTTTGGGGACTACAAAGGAAAAACAGGAAAGAATATTTGACTAGCCTGAAAAAGTCAGGCACTCACCGTATTCATTCACGTGGCAGAGAAGTAAAAGACAGCAAATAGAAAGCTATTTTAATGGACACCCATGGCTACCATTTATAAGGGTTGCCCTCTTGTCCTTGCCTTGATCTGAATAGGAGAAACTGTAATTGAATTTGAGTCTCCATTTGTGGTCATGCGGAGAATTGCCAAATAAAGCCAGCTCTCTAACTGTATCCCTATTCTGTGCCTCCAAAGGGACAACCATCAATGTACCTGACCACACTCTCCTTTTCCCCATGTCATCCTAAAGGACAGAGTGTCCTCTTGAGCATGTTTGATTCATTCAGTGTGTTCGTAGGCTTGAAACTAGACGGGAAAGAGATGCTATTCCCCTGACCACAACAGAGCTCTGCCTAGAGAATCAGTCTAACATAATAGTAAGTAGTCTTTGGAGTTACACTCGTTGGATTCAAATTTTAGCTCTCCAGCTTACAAGGTGGGTAATCTGTGTAGGCCCAGTTTTAGCATCAGTGAAATGGAAATAATACCCAGCTCCTCACTGATATGCCTATGGGAATGTAAGCAAAGAACTTGATTGGTAAGAATTTGATGAATGTGAAGTGTTGTTACTAGAAAACAGAAAATACTGTGGTGACTATCACCATCACAGTCTAAGCAATCAACAGTCTTCTAGTCTTCTCCTAGGGACTTTGAGAAGAATCAACTATAAATCATTTTCTTAACATTAAATCACTTTAATATATCAGACTACGAATTATAGAGATACCATTTTTACAAATAAGTTAATGAGCAGGTTTTCAATGAAAGTATAACCTAGTGAGAAAATGGTTTGGTCATTTTTCCTTGATCTGAACCTGTTGATTTATTAATATATTAGCAGGTCCCCCTCACATGGAGTCTACTGAAAAATGGCCCCTTGCACAGAGGGGACTACGATTGTTCACTTGCATTTTGGACAATAAACTAATGTAGAGTTAAATTATGTGTAAACCACAACCGCATGTGTATCTGGGTGACTATTTTATCTATCAGATTTGTAACACAATTTTAAATTAAATTTCAAAATTAAAGATGTATACTTGTAAAATTGTGGTTATTAGTGCTGAACTCTGCTTCCTGCGTTTTTTTCACTTTTGCTATACAGACTTTAGGGTTTGATTGTGTTTGGGTTATTTTTGTTTTTGTTTTCTGTTTTTTGATTTACAAAATAGGGGATCTGAACAAAATATACCCAGAAGTTATTTCTTTTTGAACTTTTATTATCCTATAAATTCCTACAATAACCAAATTCCATGTTACTTTGTTTAGCAATTAATGACAACAGTTTTGGAGAAGAAGAAATTGAGAGATTTGCCTCTAATACAAAACCTGGCTTATTCCAACTGCAGGCAGAGTCTTTGCATAATTTTGTGCACCACAACATAAAAAACAGTTTCTACTCTGTGTGTCATTTGCAAATAGGATACAAACAGGATTCGAAAGAAGCCCAGAAGAGCAGCAGGAGACTCTAGAAGGCACAAAAGATAGAATCTTAGAGGGAAGTGATGCATGGTACAGCTGAGGGGAAGGAAACAGAGAGGTAAATTTGTTTTCGAATATTTAATGCCTCCCTATTCTGGGTCTAGGTACTTTCTGATCTTTGCACACGTGGCCTGTCAGAAGCAGTGGTAGCTCCACATCTTCCCCAGCCCAGCCTTTTCTCACAGCTTTCCCACATCCTGTGCTTTTCACACTTATCACACTCAGACTACCACATACCCCCTCCACCAGCACACAGGGCAGTGTCAGGAAAAGATGTAATTAATGATTGCCATTGACCATTCAAGAGAAGCTGCTTCTCTGCAGTCAAAAGGCAGCCTGATTCCAGTTTCTTTCTGTGCAGTAGGCTTCATTATCACAAGGCTGTATCAAAACACCAACAAAAAGCCTGGAATAGGGATTTTCCACTCAACCATTTCGCAGATCCTTTTAATTTAAAAATGAAAGGAAAATATATACATTGAAGAAACCACAGTACTAATGGGAGTGTTTGGAGATTCTTAACCACCATACAAATGGGATGACAGTCTTGAAACTGAAGAGAGGACTGAATTCCATCTGCAGGCAAACACTTACTAGGAGTGTACCATTCAGGCCAGTGTATCAGCTCGTATAGAGTCTACGCTATAGGTTTCTTGTTCCTCAAAGAGTTTACAATCTAATTAGGGAAAAAAAACTAAAATTGAGATCAGATATTTTGTAGTTCTTGCAAGGCAAATGTAACAAAACATGTTCACTTGCCAATAGTTGGTTCAAAGGGATAAGAATCTGGAAGACACAAAGCCCGTATGCAACCTGGTGGCCGAGGAAGGCTTCCCTGCAGGGATGGGACCTGACCTGAACCTGTCAAGGCACGAACAATAGACTCTGGACTGACTGGGAGAAAGAATGCAGGCTCCCAAGGGAAATAAGTGTAAGGGGAACACCAGAGAAATATTATACCAAAGGAGGCTGCTTGCAAAAGGCATCAGAAGTCTTAGCTGGCTGGAGTTGAAGTTTCACAAAGAGGAGCAGGAGATGGTGATAAAAGAATGTCCGTCTAGGCCGGGCGCGGTGGCTCACGCCTGTAATCCCAGCAGTTTGGGAGGCCGAGGCAGGTGGATCACGAGGTCAAGAGATCGAGACCATCCTGGTCAACACGGTGAAACCCCATCTCTACTAAAACTACAAAAAATTAGCTGGGCATGGTGGCGCGTGCCTGTAATCCCAGCTACTCAGGAGGCTGAGGCAGGAGAATTGCCTGAACCCAGGAGGCGGAGGTTGCGGTGAGCGGAGATCGCGCCATTTCACTCCAGCCTGGGTAACAAGAGCGAAACTCCATCTCAGAAAAAAAAAAAAAAAAAAAAAGAATGTCCGTCTTTGGCACAATTTAAAGAGACTTGAGCCCACTATATTCCTCGAATTATATTCTCTCGGGCAGTAATTGTTGTTGCTGTTAAGCCCCTGTTATATGCAAGACACTGTTAGGGGTAGGGAAGGCAGGAGAACAGAAAGAAAAGATCTAATTTGAGCTCAGGAGCCAGACATAAAAACAGGAAATGCTAACAATGCAAAAGATACCAAACCAAACAAAAATAAAAAAAAAAAAGTTCGAGGAGGGAGGTGAGTTGGCACATAATTAATCCATCTGTAGAGGAAAGCAATTACTTTGTCTGCTAAATACGCTTCCCTTCTTCTAAGAATAAAAGAGGTTTCCTCTGCCTCTGAGTATTGTTCCTCCCAGCCCCCGACCTCGAACCCTGTAATATCCCCGGGAACTGCACTTTCTTTCATGGCCCCAGTCCCCTGACCATAATTGATGGGTAAGGAATGAGTCCTAGCAGCATGTAAGTCCTCTGGTGCCAGTTTCTTTTTGTAACCAACTACATCCTTGCTTGACTCTTCATTTGATTTTTCAATCATTTTATCAATAATGAGTATCCAGCTAGTGAATTTCCCCTTTTATAAAGCCAATTCGAATTGGATGACTGTCACTTGCAATTCAGAGTCTTATTAAACTTCTAAGTGATTGAATTCTGACTTGCATTATAATTGTTTGCATTCTTTCCTCCAAACTTCTAGGTTGTAGAGCAAACACTGTGTCTCACTCATCTCTGTGTCGCTAAAGGGGCTAGGTCTCTGATTTGCACTAAGCAGATAGTATCAAGTGAGTAATACCAGTTACAGGAGCAAATAAATACCCAGCTCTTTGTTTCTTGACACCTTACAAGTTTATTTCTCACCCACATAGATGGGTGTTCTTAAAGGGGAAGTGGCTGTCATCTAGGTGGTGTCTCAGGGACCCAGGCGCCTTTCAACTTGTTGGCTCCACCTCCCATGGCCTCGGATCCCATGCTGGATCCTGCACAGGCAGGAGCAGATAGCATGAAGAGGGCCCAGAAGTGACCTGCACCTCTTCTGCTCTCATTATATTGGTAAGAAGCAGCCACATAGATACGAGGGCTAGGAAATACCGTCCTAGCTGAGCAACCGTTCTAGCAACAGCTCTACTCTATGGAAAGAGGGCAGTAACCTTTGGTGGAAAATGAGCTACAAGAAAGAAAGAGAAAGACGGATGCATGGGGTGGGAGAAGGAGGAAAGAGAAGAGAAAAGAAGAAGGGAAGAAACAGAAACTTTAGAGCAAGGTGAAGAGAAGATTAGAGATGGGGAAAGATTGCATCAAGAAGCAGGAATTGAGCCTTTTGGTTCCATTTTCTTAATTCTATAAGGCCCACTAAAAACATCATAGATTATGGGAAAAAAAATGTAGAGAAACTCCGCTGACCATCTTAGTGAAATGGCAACACTTCTAACATACATTTTTTTTTAAGATCCTCTAAATTTTTACCTTGGGATCTAAGCAACATAAGTCAAAGGTCATATCTCCAAAAGCTTTCCTTGTCAAAATTTTCTTCACAGGAAGCAGTTGTCATGTCATAGTTGTCATGGCAGTTGTCATGGCAGTTGTCATGGCAGTTGTCATGACAGTTGTCGTCATGTCAGTTGTCATGTCAGTTGTCATGGCAGTTGTCATAGCAGTTGTCATGTCAGTTGTCAGGTCAGTTGTGATGTCAGTTGTCATGTCAGTTGTCATGTCAGTTAGTTGTCATGTCAGTTGTCATGTCAGTTGTCATGTCAC
>NW_016107581.1:3460332-3484721 GCF_001604975.1 Cebus imitator | reverse complement strand
TCATGTCAGTTGTCATGTCACAGTTGTCTGTCATGTCAGTTGTCATGTCAGTTGTCATGTCAGTTGTAGTCATGGCAGTTGTCATGGCAGTTGTCGTCATGTCAGTTGTCATGTCAGTTGTCATGGCAATTGTCATGTCAGTTGTCATGGCAGTTGTCATGGCAGTTGTCATCATGGCAGTTGTCATGGCAGTTGTCATGGCAGTTGTCATGGCAGCTGTTGTCAAGTCAGTTGTCATGGTAGTTGTCATAGCAGTTGTCATGTCAGTTGTCAGGTCAGTTGTCATGTCAGTTGTAGTCATGTCAGTTGTAGTCATGTCAGTTGTTGTCATGTCAGTTGTCATGTCAGTTGTTGTCATGTCAGTTGTCATGGCAGTTGTCATGGCAGTTGTCAGGTCAGTTGTCATGTCAGTTGTCATGGCAGTTGTCATGGCAGTTGTCAGGTCAGTTGTCAGGTCAGTTGTCATGTCAGTTGTCATGTCAGTTGTAGTCTGTCATGTCAGTTGTTGTCATGTCAGTTGTAGTCTGTCATGTCAGTTGTCATGTCAGTTGTAGTCATGGCAGCTGTCATGGCAGTTGTTGTCATGGCAGTTGTCATGGCAGCTGTCATGGCAGTTGTTGTCATGTCAGTTGTCATGCAGTTGTCATGGCAATTTTCATAGCAGTTGTCATGGCACAAACCAATCAGCCGCTTCCTTAATGGCTGAAATTCCAAGGAGCGGAAGTCTTAAACGGCTGTTTCTTCTAGTCAGTTAAATCCCAAATATCTTTGTGAGGACAGTGTACAACGCTTGGAACAAATAGAAGCATTTCAAAGCGTCTCGGGAGATTTTCCAAGTGTTTTAAAATTCATTTTTCTCCTGAAAACATTCAAAGCCCAAATGCCTATATTCCTCAGGTTACATTCTCTCAGTCATGGCATGGCGGTGGATTCTGGTCGTGAAGATCCCAGTTCTTAGGGAAACAGAAAACAGTTAGGGAGATAGGGGTTTCCGACAAGTCCAGACCCCAGTTTTAGAGGGCCTCAAGAACTGCACAGTGTCATAGCAAGTCCTCAGGCACTAAAGCGAACTTCTTTTTTTTTTTGAGACGGAGTTTCGCTCATGTTACCCAGGCTGGAGTGCAATGGCGCGACCTCGGCTCACCGCAACCTCCGTCTCCTGGGTTCAGGCAATTCTCCTGCCTCAGCCTCCCGAGTAGCCGGGACTACAGGCACGCGCCACCATGCCCAGCTAATTTTTTGTATTTTTAGTAGAGACGGGGTTTCACCATGATGACCAGGATGGTCTCGACCTCTTGACCTCGTGATCCACCCGCCACGGCCTCCCAAAGTGCTGGGATTAAAGGCGTGAGCCACCGCACCCGGCCAAAGCGAACTTCTAAAACACAAAGACCATATTCAATTCACCTCTGTATTACTTGTGCCTAGCACAGTACCTGACACCAAGCAAGCATTCGATAAATATTTGATAAATAAATGAATGAATGGAGCTGGAATTTAGTGATGACATACTTGATGCAAATTGAGTATTTCACCTCAATAACAAAGAACAAAACAAAATCTAGAACTGGGGCACAAAACTGGAGCAAGACAAAGAAGACATAATCCATGCTGAGTTTCTTTAAATACTTTTAATTGGAAACCAGTCTAGTCACAGAGTCAAGAGCAAAGATGAGTCACCAAGCAGAAGTCAAAAGGATTTAGCTGTTTAGGTGGGATATTGAGTCAGAAAGCCAAGAAAGTTATTATTTCTAAATTATCATATAATCTGATTGGAAAAGACCAATAGTAGTAAAAGATCTGGTTTTGTTCTTCATAAGCGTATCTGAGAAGCCACTGGTTTTGCAGCTACTCCTGAGAAGCAAAACCAGCCTTGAGCAATACCATAGAGTAAACCTCACCTTCTCATCTCCCCTTTCATCATCATCTTACAGTCAGCAAATGCCCCTCCACGTGTCCGATGGCTTTAAATTTTAATCACCCCTTACCGCCCAAGTCATCCAAGGATGACACCTCTTGCTCTGGCTTCAGACATTCTCATCCTAAGTGTACCTGTCTCATGTCTCAATCAATAGGCTCTGATCTAGCTGGTGAGACCTGCCTAACTCACTCATCTGCTCGTGAATTCGGCAAGGGCATTCATGATAAATTCAGGTAAAATATAGTCTTGTTTATTAGTGTCTTCTGGAGACAAGGCCTGTGCCCAATGGCGTATCTCTAATCATGAAAATTTCCAAGTGAAGTAAGGCCACTGGGGAGGAGATCAGAGGCTGGCTGAACTTTCACTGACCTTTAAATCACACCAGGGGAGGCAGCTACTCTTTCTGTCAGCTCCAGCAGCCTGGCTAGCAAACCCTTTTAAAACAGCAACTGTCCTGGTTAAATTAACACTGAAAGACCTCTCATGGCAAAACCTCAGCCTGGGGCCAGTCAGAAAGATAACGGTTTCATTAGCTGGTATCTTTTCAAAAGGATGCCTGAGTCATTTCCCTTTAGACCACTCTGACTCCTCTATTTCTGGTTACCTCAAAACACTTCTTATAAATTAATAGTTGAAAGCACACATCAGTGGTTTGTGGTGTCCCCTATATACGCCTTTGAAAAAAAAATCACCAGATATCTAAAGAAGAAAATTAAGCTTTTCCTCCAGGATTTTAACAGTAACCAAACCACACCTGCCTCAGCAGTTACTCATGGCCTAAGCAGGGCTATCCTGCTACAATCCCATAGAGTTTCAGGGTGTTTCTTTGTGCTCAAAAAGTCCTGAAAATACTAGGCTACCAAGTTAATAAAAGGTAAGTGTTGGCAACCATTGTGTAGTTTATGAATTTTACCCATTTTTCTTTCCCTAGTGTCACTACTGCTGCCTTACATTTTTTCAGAAATAATAGAGTCTAAGTGAATTCATATAAATATATATGCATATATATACATATACATATATACACACATTCATACATATGTAAAGTCACTATTCCTAGACGTATTCCCAAAGGAAGCTGCCTTTTAAAATGTTTTTCCTTCAAAATAACAGAGTAGCTTATAGTCTTTGTTGTGAATTATAATCGTCTCACATATTCAGCAGACAGCTCTCTAGAAACTCAACCAAATACATTTTCCCTCTTGAATTGAACAGCAACAATAACAAAAAAGAAAAGACTCTAGCACTGAAGAGAAATGTACTTAGATCAGGTTTATACACTTCATAGAGGACGATAAATAAAGTCACTCTGGGGCCATAAAAGCCAGAGCTAATTGACACATTCAAGGATTCATGAAACCCATAGAATACCTTTAGCCAACAGAGGACAGGAAATTAAACACACAATGGACTGTATGTATGAAGCAGACCCAGGGAAGCCAGTCAAATAATAGGAAATGGCAGAGGAAAAGTCAAAAGAGAAATCAAGCCAGCAGCCACAGTCTTTCATAAGCTCAGACACCTGAGGATACCATTCTGTGACCCCACAGTTTACAAATAATAGAGTGATGGTGCTGAGTCATAATGAAAAGGTTAGGTCACATCTGATAGACTGTTTAATAAGACAGGCAGATGAGTAATGCATCCTAGATAATTATCCATTAACAATGGTTTTCAGAAAGGTTTGATACATAAAATGTATCTTTAAGAATCTAAACACTGTAAGTGCTTTACAGTATTCCTTAGTGTCAACCAATAGACGAAGTGTGAGTGTGTCAATTAATCACATTCGAGAACTGAGAGTAACAGACGTAGAAACTGTCAAATGTCTACTCTATTATTTTTTAATCCAGTTTTGTTACTTTCAAGTACTTGGAATATTTTTAATTTTAGAGGACCTGTTTTAATAACTAATAATTAGATATGCATGTTCTCAAATTAACATATTGAAAATTGAAGAATAATCCTTCTGAAAAGCTTCTATATAGCTATTTCATTCATTTAGCCAAGTATGCCAGGGACATTTCTTCACTTATCGACTCAGGAGATACAGTGGCAAAAAGGTTTTGCCTATCCAAATGGTATCCCAGCCCCAATATGATTTTGCTCTTGCTTTTGCTATTTGCTTGTCACTCAGATTCTTGTAAACTCTAAATCAACTAAGTTTAATATAAAGTGGCAATTGTGCTAAGCAGTTTTAGTCTCTCAAGAAATATCCAGATCAATACAAACCCATCCATGATCACCAGGACTCAGAATGCAGCCATGAAGAACCAAATAAACAGTCGCTGAAGTAAAATAAATGTCATGTGAGAGCTATAAACACAGACTTCTTATGAGAGCAATGACAAAAGGAGTAAGCATGGTTTAGCGTGTGTGTGTGTGTGTGTGTGCGCACACATATATACATATATATCCATTAACAATATATGTGAGTGTATACGTATATACATGTAGTGTGTGTGCATATATGTATTCCTGGCTGGAAACTAAATACATGGATAGATAAATAGATGGATAGATAGGTAGATCCGGAGATAGATATGTTTGACTCCACTAACAGATAATATTGATGCTGTACTTCATGCAAATAAAATCATAGCATAGCAATTTGGGATTACAGTATCCACCATTAGACAAATCTAACCTGGAAACATGGTTCTACCACTTAGCTGTACAATCTTGAAGAAGCTACTTGACCTCTCTGAGCTTCTGTTTTCACCTATACAATAAAGGTAATAGTAGTACCTAATTCAGAGAGTTGTTAAATCCTTTCATAGAAGAAAACCAAAAATCATTGATTATTTTTTCTTCTGATTTGCTGGTAGTATATAAAAGTATTTTAAAATAATCTATGCTCACCACACATTCAGAATATTCTGGTTTTTATTTTGAAAATAGGTATAAAATATTGTGTTCAAGAGTGCAAACAAGGAGGGGGGTTGAACACTTCAAGTACACAAGTATACACAGCCAAAAGGATAGCAAGCAGCAAGGTGGAGGTAAGCGCTCCAGCTTCGTTGGAAGCTCTCCTGAATGCCCAGATATTTTTAGATTATTTTTTAAATGGAAAACAGACATACACACTAAAAGGCATAGAACAAACAGCCAGAAATATTTTGCTTCGATTTTTCATGGGTTATTTTTGCAGATCTGTCTCGCTGTGTGGATTTCATTGTGAATGAAATGAATCTGTGAGCATGCTTCCATGGAAACCTGTTTCTTTGTGATTGGCTGAGCGGTATCCAGGCGCTTCAACAGTGCCTCAGAAAGTACAAGTACTGTTAATATTTAACAGACACAATAAAACCTACCAACCCCTATCCCATGGCATTTGTCATGCAACTCACCATTAGCAAAGAAACGCAGGTCAATCGTAACATTTTCTCACCCTCAGAAATATCCTTGCGAGGTTTCTGTCCTCCCCCTTGTTAAAACCTGACGTACAGAGAAACAGGAGCAGGGAGTGGAGGAGGGAAGGGCAGGACGCGAAGAAAAAGGCACAAAACCTTGAAGATGTGATAAGATAAAGCCTTATCATCCCTGTAATTGATATTGCCTCCATTTTATTTGTTTTGTTTCTAAATAGCACTGATTTAAAATGAGAACAGTGATTTGCCCAAAAGGAATGTTTCTGCCATTTTACATTTAATCGTGATTAAGAAAGAATCATGTCACCTAAGACAATTTATATAATCATGAGCATACTGGCGTGACTAACTAGGCAAGATGAGGCAAATGATACATGTGAAAAGGCACAAAGGAGGCAATGTGCATTTACCAACGTCCGTGGGAAAGTGAGGGGTTTTTTTTTTTAAGCATATATGATTTGAAACTCCCAATGTGGCTTGAAGTAAGAAAAGCGATGATACAAAGAAAAGTCCCAACGTGCAAAAGAGTTAAATTTCCAAGTAATCATTTTGTCTGCAACACCTACACTGTCTGGAGACTTTAGAACTTCCTCTGTGTATTTAACATTTTACTTAGATTCTATCATGAACAAATCAACCACTTAATAAGAGACAATAGTACTGGAAAGCAGCCAGAGTTTTTGAACGTTTGCCTATATTAACATTCCACTTAGGATACTCTTATTTGAATATCTTATTTGAGATTATTTGAGTTACTCAACTCCTGATAGAGGATATAATTTGAACGCCCTTTCCAATGGATGGTAGAGGACATTCAGAGTCAGAGTTAAGGAACAAATTCGAGTCCTGGGGTCCCTATTCCCAACACTTGGATTATATACGTTATGGTACACTGCTGGTTTGCACATCTTTTTAAGCTAAATCTATTCTTGTGACTTAATTTTTCTATCTGTTCCTGCATGTAATGCGTTGTTAAGAAGCAAATTACTATAAGAAGAAAATTACTGTATTTTAAGCTTATATATTAATGACTCTATAGAGATGTCTTCATTTTGTGTATAAATCTAATGAAAATCAGATTATGAAGTGCTACTAGGCAAAAATCTCTGGACTATATCTAAAGCTGGTATTTACTGAGAGCCCAGAAGATAGTTGTACACGTGCCGTAAATCATTAAATTGATACGAAGTTGAGTAATAAACTGGGTTTAAAAATATATAAACAGTACTATCTGAGTTGTGATAAACTAATATAAATGTATAAAAGACTGCAAAATTATACATCAAAATATTAACCATAATTATTTCTAGGGTCTTATAAGTAGATTTTTGTGCTTATTTCTTTTAATGTAGACTTTATTCTCTCCACATTTTTCAAAGTATGTGTTATTTAGAAAAGAAAATGTATGTATTTTAAAGATACTGTCAATGATCTTTTCATCTTTCTCTGTAAGGACAATTAAACCTTAAATGTATAAAGAGCCTCGCACGTTTTAAAATATTTCACATCCATTATCTCATTCCAGGCACACAATATCCTTGGAGGAAGGCATTACAGAGAGTGGAATCCCACTTAGAGACAAGGAAAATGAAGGCCAGCGGTCAGCCAACTTGCCAAGATGGTAGGGGACATTCAGAGTCAGAGGTGGGGAAAAATTCGAGTCCTGGGGTCCCTATTCCCAACACTTAGATTGTATACAAGTTATAGTACACTGCTGGTTTTCACATCTTTTTAAATTAAATCCATTTTCGTGTCTTAATTTTTGTATCTGTTCCTACATGTAACGCATTGTTAAGAAGCAAGCAGACGCTTAGCCAGGCGCGGTGGCTCAGGCCTGTAATCCCAGCACCTGGGGAGGCCAAGGTGGCCCAATCATTTGAAGCAAGAAGTTCAAGACCAACCTGGCCAACATGGTAAAATCCTGTCTTTGCTAAAAATATTCGAAATATATAAAAAAGTTGTGGTGGCAGGCACCTGTAACCCCGGCTACTCGGGTGGCTGACGCAGGAGAATCGCTTGAGCCCGGGAGGCAGAGATTGCAATGATCTGATATCGCGCCACTGCACTCCAGCCTGGGTGACAGAGCAAGGCTCCGTCTCAGAAACAGAATCAAGCAGATGCTCAATAAACCTTTGTTAATTAACTAACAATATTTCCCTCTTTGTGTTCTTTTACTGAACTCACTACGCAGCTAATTGACGAATAACACTTCCATCAAATTTTCCTTTATGTTATTTTTCTAAAGTTTGCAATTCTGGGGTTTTAAAATATGTATACTTTCCTAACCACTCATGCAGTTTTGAAGAAAAGAGTATAAGAGAAGACAACATGAATATGCATCTAAGCAGTTCATACAAAGCAATGCCTAGGAAGGAGCAAGGGGTGCCGCATCAGCGCCCAGAGAGGAAGGGGGAAGGCAGGTGTAAATTTCCAACTCAGCCCCCTTCCCAGTCTACTCCAGAGTGAGATCAGCAGTCAGGATAAATGGAGACCCAACGGACAGTCCCAGGGTGCACAGTAGAAAAGGGGGGAAAATGAAAAGAGGGATACCCCAGAATGCCAGGATGTAAGGGAAATTACTAGTTTCAAAGTTTCTTTCCCAGGTCGCGAATTTGTTGTCAGCATCACCAGAGTCACTGCTGACACACTGGAGGAGATTAGAAAAAGGTTCTCCTTCTTCCTGTGGACATAGAGCGGAGTGGGGGTTGGGGAACAGCCCCGGCTTGTCCCCTGGCCAGGAGGCCTCATGCAGTGTAAGCAACCTGCACAGCCGTGTGCTGCAGCCCTGCTCATGAACTGGAATAGCATCATCAAGATGGGTCCGCCTCTCACTGGAGGGTATTTTCCACTCCTTGCCAACAAAGTATCCTCTGGTTGATAAATATACATGCACACACATCTGATGTGTTACAGAAACAAAGAGGTAATTTTCACAGTCCAGAGGTAAATGAGTTATTTCCATAGTTAAAAGAAAAAATGGATACCCTCGTCATGGAGTATTGCAATGACTGAATAAGATAATATATGTCAAGCATAATGCCTAGCACTAATCAATCCATAGAGCGTTGGTTCACTGCCATTTTCCCTTGCTAACACTGAAACTATTTAGATAAAGCTGCTGTTGCTGCAGTAATTTTTAAAATCTCTTTCTTGTCATAAATCCCAAAACCTTCAGGCTTCCCACATAGGAACAAACTCTATTCCCCTCCCTACCACTATCCTCACACCATATGCATTTTAGAGTAACAGGCACTCTGCCCTAGACGCTGAATCCGTGTGGAAGAACTGCTGGTTAGTTTCGTGTGAAATGTTAGAACAAAACCCAAAGCCATGTCTGACTTTACATCTCATCATGAAACGAAAATTTGGTCCATGTTTGCAAAAAATGTTGCCAGCATTTGTTATGGGCCGGTGAGCAGAAGATTCCACATTTGTTAAAGCCAGGCAGAAATCAGGCGTATCTTCCAAATGTCATTTTGAACACTGACCCCGAAAGAAATGCTCAGAAGCTGATGCACATCACCGTGCCGGAAAAATGTGCCGAGTCACAACTTCTAATGAACTTGGGTCATGGTCCTTCCTACAGTGCTTCTATCTTAAATGAACTCTACAGGCAGATGAGCTGTTTCTGAATGTTTGTGATGGCCTCTGGAGAGGCAATAAGTTTCCTCTTTTCCTATTGCTTTTTAGTTAAAAAATTATGAATGCTTAGAGAATCCACCTGCCATCCTTTCGCTAAGTTAAAAGGCAGTGCTAAGAAGACAGCCATGCTCTGTTAGTGGTCCCAAACTTGGCATTTTTTACTAGGCTGGCATAGGGTGACAGTGTTTTCAAAATAGCCTTTATCCTATTGCTAAGGCAGCTGCAGCCCTCTCAGAACCTCTGAACCCCAGGATCTCACAAGTAGACAATGACAACAATGGTGTTTATATTTTATTAAAGTTTTTGTGACCCGGTATAGCTTCAGCCAAAGACAATCTCTAGAGGATGAAACTCAACGCAGTTATCTAACATGTGGTATAAATGAAAGTTTGTACAAATCGGAGAAACTCTAGTATCAAGTCAAGCTTGAGAGTAACAGAGGACATTTTACATAACGTCCAGATCAAATGCTAGATTTAAGCAACTGAAATCAGAATGAAAATGCAGGCATCCTGAAGCTTGGGAAATAAAAACAGGTTCTTTTCAGGTTGAGAATATGGTGGGGGACGAGATAACAGAAAACAAATTAAGATCTTATGTTCCCTTTGGAGTCTTCTGAGCTGTAACAACTTCCCAGCTGAGCATGCCAGGTGAAATGAGATCCTCTGAGATGTGGAGGACAGAGAAAAATAGGGCCCTGGAGTTGCCCTTTGATTCTCACCCCACGGTATGTCCCCTGCATCTGACCAACACTTTAGTGTTCATGAAGATTAGGAGACACGCACCTCTTCGCAAACAACTCCAGATCCTGGAATCTCACGTTTACCCATTCCCATAAGTAAATCAGTAGTCTCTATTGTGATGCAAAGAAAAAAAAAAAAAAAAAAAACCTCTCACACCTGTAATCCCAGCACTTTGGGAGGCCAAGGCTGGTGGATCACGAAGTCAGGAGTTCGAGACCAGCCTAACCAACATGGTGAAACCTCATCTCTACTAAAAATCTAAAAATGAGCTGGGCATGGTGGCACACGCCTGTAATCCCAGCCACTCAGGAGGCTGAGGCAGGAGAATTGCCTGAACCTGGGAGGCAGAGGTTGCAGTGAGCCAAGATCATGCCACTACACTCCAGCCTAGGCGACAGAGTGAGACTTCGTCTCAAAAACTAAATTAGTAAAAATAAACATATGAATAATTTTAACCACATTTCCCATGTTTGGAATTTCTGAAGCATTTTGTTGGCTCTCAGGATTTCTGATCCTTTATTATGGTCATTTGTATGTGTCATATCTCCCTTGCCACATACCCTGAGCACTAAGTGCAGGGCAATTTACTGCTTGGTCATTCACAGATGCTAGCAGAGTACCTTGAGTGAAAGAAATGTGTCAACATTTGTTCATCTATTCACAGTATATCCGTATACTTTCCCAAGTCCAAAAGCGATACACAGTTCAGAACAAAAAGCCATTTGAACTGCAGAAGAGAATAGTTACAGCATCGTTCTATTTCTCGCTGAACAAAAAGGCATTTGAACTGCAGAAGAGAATAGTTACAGCATCATTCTATTTCTCGCTGAATGTATCTCCAGATTAATTTTTTCCACAAGGGTAGGAATAAGGAGCTTTGCTGGAATACAGGGTACTTTTGCCAGAGTACCAGAGTAATGGCAACGTGATCTCTGCACATCAGAATCCATGCAGCGACACAAGAAATTGAGAAAAATCATCGCCACAATGTAGTAATGGATAGTTTTGTGCACCAGGTATAATCAGGGCTCACTGCAGCCTTGAACTCCTGACTCAAGCCTCCTTAGTAGCTGGGACCACAGGCACAAGCCACTATGCCCAGCTAAATTTCTTTTTATTTTTTGTAGACACGAGGTCTCACTATGTTGCCTAGGCTGGTCTAGAACTCCTGGGCTTAAGATATCGACCCGCCTCAGCCTCACAAAGTGCTGGGATTACAGGCATGAACCACTGTGCCCAGCCTAGTTTTGCTTTAAAATGACTTAGAAAGAGGGTGGTGGTGGAACTCCAGAACAGGACTTATCAATCGGCCTCCTCCTGGAAATCCAGAGAACTTTGGGCTCCCAGGAAAGATATTATCAGAGATGAGGCTGGAGATGCACATAGTCTTCATGTCACATAGGCTTGATGACTTCATGTCAATCAAGTTCAATACTGATAGCCATGCACATGGCAGTTGCTTCATATTTGCTGCACAAAGCAAAGGTAGGCTGGGGCAGATAGCTTTCGAGCTATAAGCTCTTTAACAAGGTAGGCTATGGAAACCTAAATATGGATGACACCTACTTTCTTAAAGACTCATTCTGCTTCCCAGTTGGTCTTCTTTGGAAAAGGGAACACCTCCCAAGAGGCAAGCAAGCCCAAGGTAATCTCATTGTACCATCTAGGCCTAAGAGAGAGAGTCTACGGAAATATAAGATAGGAGCGTGTAGCACCATCTGAATTATATCTGTGCTATTCCCAGGACCTAGACAATATTTCACACAAAGTAAGCCTTCAGGAAAAATTTGCCAGAATGAATGAATGAACGAATCAGGAAAGAACCTAAAACAAGAAGCCCAAACATAGACCAGAGGCCACACAAACTGAAGTAATGCTTTTATCTTCCTTATTCATATTGAGATTTTCACCACCACCACCCTAAAAAAGTTCCTTAGTTCAATACTTCCTTGACTCTTCCCCTTGCGGTGTTTGAGAGGAGGAATCAGAGCTCTCCCTGGATATGGAAGTATGTGCAATAAATTCATCTTTAAAGTATGCTCAAAGTTTTGCTGGGAATACACTAGAGAACAGGAGAAAGCACTTCCTTCATTCAGCCTTAAGGTGAAAGAAGGTTTCTTGGAAGTGGAGCCATTTGAGCTATTTACATTCCATGAGAACCACAAAGTCTGCCCTTCAGAAGAACTCTGTACTTAAAACATGAAGAGAAAGACAATGAGAAAGACAACTTCATGCTTTTCCCTATTAAAGAAAAGAAAAGAAAGAAAAGCAAACAATAATAAAATTGTCACAAATATCAAAGACTCTTTCTTGGCAACTTAATCCTGAACTTATTTAAAATGCTGGTAGCTTATGTAGCAGTTCAAGAGGAAGAAAAAATTAAGACGACATCAAATGTGGCAGGGAACAAGGACTGAGAATTTAAGTATGTGTGTAGGTTTACTGTGAGAATGAGTGAGATTTTTCCTAGATCCATCTCAAGGAGAGAGCAAGGCTCTGTGACCCAGATGTCCGACGCTTGACTCACTCCAAGGAAGAGAGTTTTCATGAGCTTAGGCTTACAAAGGAGATAGTTGTATTATTCAAGAGGAAAGCTCAGACATTTCTAAAAGACATGATCTTTTTATCCCACTGGACCTTAAGGCCCCATCCTATGCAGGGCTACTAATGAGAGGATAGAGGCCTAGGTCTGAACCCTGAACCCTGTGGTCCAGGAAGAATAAAACACAATCCCCAAGGCTAAGTTGCACCAGATACACCCACTTCTCAGTGAGCCCCTTCAGCAGCAAGACTAGAAGCCCTTCCTCAGATTTTCTGAAAGGTATAAGACCCCCTGTTCCATTGCAAGGAAAGTCTGGGGCAAAAATACATGAGATTAAATTTCCTACCAGTATTGCAGGGAAGAGGAATGACAGCTTTATTTGAACTGAAATAAGCATTTCCTGCTCCAAGAGGTGAGGAGTAAATTTATACCCATTTTACAAGTTTGACTGAAGTTCACATTTGCCTTTTAGAAAACAAAATCAAGTCCTTAGGTCTTTGTAAATGAACCACAAAACTCCACATACTACAAAATACCCACATTTACCTCCCACACAGCAAGTGAACTGGAAAAGCAGCCAAGCATGAGAAATTCACCTGATTTCTCACTTCCCAGAGCTGGAAGAATGTCCTTCTCAAGCAGTTTCAGTTACTGGACTCAGGTGACCCCAGGACTTCCTCCCTTAATAGCCATTTGAAAAGAGGGAGAAAGAAAATCCATATGCCAAAATCCTCTCTCTGGTCAGTCACCGCTTCACCAAATACATAAGAACAAAGTGGCCAATGTTGAAATGAAGCTAATGTGACACATCAGTGTTAAAATGAGTGTTTTGCTTTGTTTTGTTTTGTTCACAGAATCTGTTGACAATGCATAAGGGGAGCAAGAATTTGATGCGGGCATTTCGCTTTTCTAGAGAGCAAGCATTCGTTGGTTCTTGAATGTTTCATAAGAGGCAGAACTTCTAGCTTATTGTGTTTGAGAAAAAGAAAAACATTTTTTTAATCAAAACAGAGGGGGATCTACAAAATGAATACCAATGAAACATGGGCAAGCAAGCACATCCAAATAGGTTTTGTTATGTCTTATCAGCATTCAAGGGTTGGGAGAAAAAATAGAAAGTTTTCAACTGTTGAATCAAGAATTCTTGTCTCCCTGTCTTGTAGTCAATCTGCCAAATGCCTTTTCTCTTCTCTAAGCCTATTTTCCAATGTCTCATAACACTAACCTGATTGATCACTTGGTCACATCAGCCAAACTCATTAGGCCAATTAAACAAGACTGAATGTGAGGGAGAATGCAGCTCACTGAGCGTTGGCAGTGTGACCGCAACTCAGCTTCTACGCATTCCTCATAGTCGTATTTCAAGTGCTGTGATCTTGCGTGGGTGGTTTGATTTACTGAAGGGGACACATCGCCACTCAGAAGGACTTCCCAGGACACTGAAGGGAAAAAAGTATTAAAACCCAGGGCAATCTGACAAAAATAGGATGCCTGTCACCCAAACCCTGAGGCAGCTTGCACACGGTGCCATATTTTAAACATGAAGGAAATAGACTATGTCTTAGCAGCCTGGTTCTATTAGGAGAGTGACTCTCTAAGAGCCCTCTTTCCTGGTAAATATCCAAAGAGCAGCATTGTTCTGAGGGAGACTCAGGGCTGCAAGGTGGCCATGTGTGAGCACGCGCTGAGGGTGTGGGCAGGGGCTGGCAGGCTCCTGTGTGTGTTCATGGCACTAGGTGCCCTGCTGAGAGGCCGAGTCATCCTGGAAGAAGGAGGGCCTTTCCCTAATTGGTGCGCAAAGGTCACATATTGATGCAATTTTTCTGGATAGGACACATTTCCTTATCTGTAAAAAGGTACCACATACGCCGGCAGCTTGGAACCTGGGTAATAAATAGATTGGATAATGATTTATAGTCCAAAAACCTGACAATGTAGAGATTAAAAACTGCCATTTTTAGGAAGTCTCTTGAATTTACTTTGACTCTTGAAGGGTCTCTGCCACAACCCTGAGATAACAGGGCTTTTGGGAAAAAACAGCCAGAGATTTGGTCCCAGCCTGTTTCCTTCAAGATATGGGAAGACCGCGGAGCATATGAGGGGCACCGACATGTTTTTGCCCACAAACTTAGCATATCTGAGGACAGGACCGTGTCTTATTCACTATGCATTCTTAGTATCATGCACTCATTACATCTGCGTGGTAGAAATGTATTTAAACTCATTTTAATTTCCAGTTTGCTCTTGCTTCCAGTAAAAGAGAGATGGTTAAAACCTGTCTTCATTCTTTATATCCACAAAATTTGACCTTATGTTAGCTTGGCAAATAAGGCATCTTGGGGAAAAATTTTCAAAAGCTATTCAATAGTACAGGAACTACAATGCCTTAGTCCAACCCGCTTAGATTGGACTCTAGACAACAAGGGTCTAGAGAGTTCCAGTGACTTCTTGTAGGCTACACAACCAGTTAGACACAAAAGCAGGACTAGAACTCAGGACTTCGAATAAATCCAAAGTCTTTCTTCAATGCTTCTGTGATTTAGAGAGCAGGTACATGTACCTCTAAAATAAAGCTTTTCCCTTATGTTAGGCACTGACAGCCTTCCATATGCCAAGATCTTATACCAAACCTGTGGCCGCTTTGCAAGCACCATTCCCATTTTCCTAGTGCTTCCTCTGCCGCCACCCAAACAGCTGTACCTGCTGTACTCTGTACCACACATCAGTTTCACAACATACATGTATATGGGCCAACCCAACGAATACCAACTATAAGCCCATCATTTTCAAATTTGGGGAGACATGAGCTATAAAAAAACACAATAAATGATCATTGCAAGACTGCAGAGCAAGTAATTGTGTCATATACTATACTTGAACATTGGAAGGGCTGGGCCAGAGCAGTAATAAACCAGGAATCTCCTTGGAGTCATAAGGGAGTGGTCTGGCTTCGCAGACATCATGGATCAGAAATACCAAGGAGATCCACCTCAAGATAGCCAGGATGAAACAGAAGAGTCATCTTCAAGAAGTGCCTCCTATTGCCTAATTCTATGCTTGTAGGAAGCACTCCAGCGGCTGCTACTAAATAAAATGGAAATCGCCCCCAAAGAGTGCTGGACTCAAGTCAACCAGTGGAAGAGCATGTAAAAAGATATTTGTCTAGGGAATGATTATACATTTTCTAAACTGCATTTCTAATCATTGGAGCGGCACATGTGGCTGGTAACTTGATAGAAGTGAACACACGAAGGCCTTTATAGCAGATGGAGCATTTTAGGCTAAAAAATAACAAGCCTCTTCTTCCCCAGGCAAAAGGAGCCAACTAATTGAATGTGGTGGAAACGTAAAAATTCAGAGCCTCAAGCACATGAAGTCACTTAGACATTTATGGTTTGGGATGAACTTGAACAATATAATAAAGTAAAATCTACAATGAGCAACAGATTTATGGGCTTAAAATGTACTTCCATTTGTTCTTAAAAAGCCTTCTGGGAAGAAATTTTCATTATATTTTAGACAACACAATGTGCTATCTTCTGTACCTAGAAAGTTCAAACTCGGCTAACCAGTGATGATGGAAAAGAAGATTGTATTATATCTTGATATTTTTGTGCTTCTGTTCAGTATTTTCTCAGCTAAGACCACTTAGTGCCTTGTATTGATCTCCATTTCATATTTATTGAGTGCCAGTGCTCCAGACAGCACACAGAAGATCTGAAGAAATCTACATCAGCAAAGCGGAGCAGAAGGCGGGGCAATGTTCCGGTAACTTTGGGCAGTTACCTAAAACCAGAAGCATTTCTATCAGCAGGGTTCTAAGCACAGGTTACTTTTTTTAATGTCTTGGGATTATAAAAGAGGATAGAAAGGGATGATCTGGAAGAAACCTTTGAAAATGGCTTTCTAGAATTGTGTTGATATGGTTTAAACTCTCTAAATCATAATATTCAGCTCATAATAATCAAGACTATTAAGGGATGGGTTGTGGAAGTGACAAGTGACTCCTTAAAATAAAGTTGGTTTCCAATTTAAGTTTAAAATAATGTAGTATTTGATTATTTATAATCCAAAGTATAAAGCAACACTGATTTTTAAATGGGAAAGAAGGAAGGGACAGAGAGAGGGAGGGAGGGAGGGAGGGAGAGAGAGAGAGAAAGAAAGAAAAAGAAAGAAAGAAGAAAGAGAAAAGAAAGAAAGAAGAAAGAAAGAAAGAGAGAGAGAGAGAGAGGGAGGGAGGGAGGGAGGGAAAGAAAGGAAGGAAGGAAGGAAGGAAGAAAGAAGGGAGGGAGGGAGGGAGGGAGGGAAGGAAGAACCCTCTGTGCAGAAGAATTTCAAATAATTTCTGTAGAGTGGACACTTGTAACCCTCCAAGAGGCGAGGCATAATTCCCCACTCTTTAAGTATGGCGTGTGTACAGAAGCTCATTTTCAAAGAGTCCAGTGTGAAAGGGAGGGAAAAAGTAACTTCACAGAGGAGAAATCAGGCAAGCACTACCTCAGTCAGGTTACCAACAGGTTATCTCCATCAAACATCAACAATGAGAAGTCGTGCTGACAGCATGCGCCCTAGACATGATGTGGTGGTCTTTCTTCCCAAATCCATAACCCCAGTCTACTCATGAGAAAAACATCAAACACATTCCACTTGAGGGATATTCTACAGAATACCTGACCAAAACTCAATATGTTCAAAAGCAAGGAAATTCTGAGATACTATCACAGCCAAGAGGATTCTAAGAAGACAAACTGAATGCAAGGTGGCATCCTGAATGGGATTCTGGAAGAGAAAAAGAATATTAAGTAAAAATTAAGGGAATCTGAATAAAGTATGGACTTTAGTTAAAATTGGCTTATTTATTGTGACAAATACATCATACTAATTTAAGATGCTTACAATAGGAAAAACTAGGTGATGAATTTCTGGGAACTTCTTGCTATCTTTTCCTTTTTTCTGCATTTTTCTAAAACTACTAAAAGAAAATTTTATTTTAAAAAATAAAATAGGCCAGGCGCGGTAACTCACGCCTGTAATCCCAGCACTTTGGGAGGCCAAGGCGGGTGGATCACGAGGTCAAGAGATCGAGACCATCTTGGTCAACATAGTGAAACCCTGTCTCTACTAAAAATACAAAAAATTAGCTGGGCATGGTGGCGCATGCCTGTAATCCCAGCTACTCAGGAGGCTAAGGCAGGAGAATTGCCTGAACCCAGGAGGCGGAGGTTGCGGTGAGCCGAGATCGCGCCATTGCACTCCAGCCTGGGCAACAAGAGCGAAACTCCGTCTCAAATAAATAAATAATAAAATAGAAGCTGGTTGTGACAAAGAAAGAAACGAACTATAGAAGATGTGGGCATTGAAAGGAAATAGAAGTGAACAGTCAAAAGTAGGAGCTCTCATGAACAGGGCTACAATGAACATTCACATGCATGTGTCTTTACGGTAGAACAATTCATATTCCTTTGGGTATATATCCAATAGTGAGATTGCTGGGTCCAATGGTAGCTCTGTTTTTAGCTCTTTAAGGAATCACCACACTGCTTTCCACAACGGTTAAACAAAGGTATACTCCCACCAGAAGAGTATCAGCATTCCGTTTTCTCTGCAACCTCATCAGCGTCTGTTATTTTTTAACCCTTTAGTAGCCATTCTGACTGGTGTGAGATGGTATTTCATTGTGGTTTTGAACTGCACTGCTCTAACAATCAGTGATATTGAGCTTTTTTCCATATGCTTCTTGGCCATATGTATGTCTTCCTTTGAAAAGTGTCTGTTCATGTCCTTTGCCCACTTTTTAATGGGATTGTTTTGGGTCTTTTTGGCAAATTTAAAGCAATTGAATCAACCTAAATGCCCATCACTGGTAGCCTGGATAAAGAAAATATGGTACGTATACAACATGAAATACTATGCAGCCATAAGAAAACACAAGATCATGTCCTTTTCAGGAACATGGAGGAGCTAGAGGCCATTATCCTTAGCAAACTAACACAGGAACAGAAAACCAAATGCTGCATGTTCTCACTTATAAGGGGGAGTTAAATGATGAGAACACATAGACACAAAGGAAGGAACAACAGACACTGGGGCCCATTTGAGGGTAAGGATGCGAGGAGGGAGAGAAGCAGAAAAAAATAACTGTTGAGTACTAGGCTTGGTACCTTGGTACCAGGACCGTACAACAAAGTCCATATGACGCTTATTTATTTTATGTGAGAAATACATAAAATAAATAAGGGGGTTACCCACAAATCAAACCTGCATTTATGTACCCCCTTACCTTAAATATAAGTTAAGGGGAAAAAAAAAGTAGGAGCTCTCAACCAAGTGAAGCCTGGGAGAAAAAGTCAAAATTCATCGTTAAATGCCAAAGAGAACTGCTTGGAACAATGTGTTAAGAACAGCTGTGAGGTATTCATAAGCATAATTAGCACCTTGACTGACTGGGAGTCAAAAATAAGCCAGCGCTGTAGGAGTGAGCCGGCCAGGGTCATAAACAGTTCCTGCAATGCCTTCGAAATGACACAAAGCAGCCCACAAGAGGAACGTGTTAGGTAAACAGAGGCTGGGTTTGTAACAAGAACTCCTGTGTTATGTGTTCCCTCTGGTGTTTCTAATTAAGAGGAAGAATTGAACCTCATTTATTCAAAATTATCATTTTGACGTCTTTGTCACTTTTACAAAGGCTTTTATGTCTAGATACCAGCAACCCATGCTGCTCACTACCTTGAATTTTGCCTAGCAGAGGAGAACCTGAAACCAATTCTTTGCAACGCTACATCCAACGAGCCTTTCGTTCCGGCTGCAGGTTCTTTATTTGGAGAGGCTGAATCATCCATTTCTCACCTTTCTCACCAGCCAAGTATTTTTAACTTACTGTCAGCTACACAGTGAATGTAGGTCTATAAGGAAAAAGTGAATTTATCACTTTTTTGCTTTTGACTGCTGAATCCAGAAATGCATTACAGCAAAACAAACAAACAAATAAAAAGGTAAAGTGTTTTATGTAAAAATAATATTGGTTTGTTTAACATTCTTCTCCACTTTTTTTTAGTGCTCAGAGTGAGTCTTTGCCACTCGATAGAGACCACTTCTTACCTGTTGACTGCTTATTTGTGCTACCCCAAGTAAAGAAAAACAGTGTACAATGGCCCTGAGATCTCCAGTGAGCTCCAGGGATAGATGGGTGGAAGAGACGGTTACATCGAACTCCCTGCACCAGGAGGATCGGTTCCAGAAGCTGAGCCTCTGTGTACCTGCTCTGCTAGACCTCAAAATCTGGGACAGAAAAGGGACAAAGCTTCAGCTGATGTTTTACAGCCATTTACACACTGATAAGAAACTCAGCGTCACGAAAACAGTTTGTTCCAACATCTAAAAGAAACTATCAGAGTTACATTGGGTTCTTAGAAGTAAACTAAGAAAATGGAAGTAGGTAAGCCAAGCATTTGCTGGAAGAACAAGAGAGAGATGTGTTTCTCATCATTAGCATGTATGGACAGCATAGCAATTAAAAGCATTTAAGCAAGATTTTTGCTTCTCTCTCTGTTGTTAGTGTGATAAAGAAAGAGTGGATTTGCTGGTCAGGGATAGAAAAGAATATGGCCGTGACTGGACTTGCAGAATGTGAAATTCAGGTAATACAATTCTATGTGCTGCATTCAAAAACAAAAAAGAATAGATTATGCCTTGGAAAAAGGAGCACCAGGAAATACCAAACCAGTTAAGATAATGATTAACAGATTAGCTGCCTGAGCGCATACTCCATCCCGGAATCGGTATGCCACAAAACGTGGAATGGTGAAATTACAATGCGGAAAGGTCACCTATAAAAGGTGACCAAGCAAGATGTTTTGAAGTTATGAAGGCTTGAAGGCAAGCACAGGGGCAGGGTCTGACAGGAGGAAGGGTGGGAGTCTATGCAGAAGGAAAGAGCTACCCCCTGAGCTATGCAAGTTTGAAGAAAACTCCAGAGTATCTGCTCTGTCCTCAGTCTCTACAGCTACTTTAGACCTTTACAGGTATCTTAGATGGGCAAAAACAACCTCAGTTCTATAACAGAAAAGCAAATAATTATAGTAAACACTTAGCAATTGTTCTATGTCAGATGCATGTAAATATATTAACTTACTTAATGTTTACAATGATCCTGTGCAGAAGGGACTTTGTTCTCCTAATTTTACAGATGAAAAAACTGAGACACAAAGAGGCAAAGGGACTTGCCCAAGGTTACATAGCTAATAAGTGCGCTCTTAGCCATTATATGCTGATTCACATCATATATAAGCTACCTGCCACCAGAAAAGCTTATAGCTGTGTTGTGACCTAAGACAATTAAACTCTTTGAAGCCACTTTCATTCTTCGGATGTATGCTCTCACTCAACCATTACACAAAGATATGAATATATTAAATACATCCTGTGTACCATGCAGTATTACAGGATCCAGGGATACGAAACATTCAAACATCTTTGCCTTCCTGAAGCATACATTCTAGCAAGGGACAACAGAAAAATAAAATAAATAAGCATCACATGTAGTATATTAGATGGCAATATGTGTGGTGGATACAGAGCAAGTAAGAGAGACAGAAATGACAGCTGAAATTTTAGATTTTATACTTCCTAGAGTAGCTGAGGGACAGGCCAAGCAGGCAGCACTTCAGGTAGACAGAGCAACAAACATCAGTGTCCTCGGGCCAGAAAGGGACACAAAGTCCAAGGGGATCTTGTGGCTAGAATGGATTTAGCTTTGGTTAAATCCCTAGGCCAAGTCTCAAAATGTGTTTTATCCCAAATATAAGTGAAGTACAAGCAGTCCTCAAATCATGTATACTTCACATACTGCTCTTCTACTAGAAGGATTCCCCTTCATATGTCATCCTTCCAGAAATAACTCAAAAGACTCCTCCCAGAGTCTTCCTTCATCTCTTGCTAAAAGCAATATGTGTCTTTTCCAAATTCCTTATGGCATTTGCCACTTCCCACCTTGCTTTTGATTATATTTTATCTTATCCATTCATTGAGGACAGAAAATGGACTTCGTTCATTGTTTAATTCTCTACTGAGTTTGGCCTTGTTTATCATCAATCTTCAATAAATCGTTGTTGAAAACATTTGAGTGCATGCTTTCTATCAAATTAAACTCCATATTATACTAATATTGCTAACTTCACAACTCTATTTTATTATAATAAGGAAAGATATTTTAGCCATACTTTCTCAAATTTGTGGTTGCTTGATGCAATTTTTTGCCAAAGTATTTCAACTCATCAATATGTAAAACTTCAAGCTTATATTTTAAGCTTTACTGATCTTAAGGAGTAACACATTTTCCCACACAACCATAAACGAAAAGAGAAAGATTCATTTCTATGACTTTGCTATAAATAAATAAAAATGGCAGATTGCAAAATATCTTTGCTTATGTAATCAAAACATAATAAAGAATAACATACTTAAATATCTCAAGTAGAGAGAATATTTCTAAATGTGGCTGAATTTCCATTTTTGCCCAGTCTGGCAATGACCAGTGGCTTATATCCTATGATTTCCTGGCTGAAAAATTTATTAGATAGAATGTCTTTCTGTAAGGAATACTACAAAATCTGACATGGGATTCTGAGGATAGTACAGTTAATGATTCACTACCACACTGCTTTCCAAAATCAAGAAGTATAAAGACAAAGGAAGACAAAGTAGGGCAAAATTTAAAATATCTTCCCAAAAATTCTCTTTATTCCTCTGATATAGAACAAAGTCAGTAATGTCATGAAACTGATTTGAAACTGACCAGGCATCTATTTCAGCTTCACGGTTATTCGTGGTTTTGAGAGTAGAAAATAAATGTGAAAATCAATGGTAGAAACAGTTTGGAGAAACAAACTCTTTCTTTGGGATTGTTTCCTCTGTCTGTGTCTACCTCCATGGGGTGACTGTAGATGGTATGACCTGGCTGGGGTGTGCAGAACACTCACTTGGGGAATCTGGCCCTTGGCGTGAGGAAAGCTGTTCAAAGATCCTGACTGAGGCTTCAATTTATCTATAGATGAACACTGCTGACACCGAGAACTGGATAACCCAGAAGATTTCTACTCAAGGACCTATAAATTAACCAAGACTCCATGTCTTATTACAGAGGGGAGAGGAGGGGACAGCAGATGTAATGCTTTGGCTATCAGACCCTAGAAACTGCTCAGCCCCCAATAAACACAACTCAATACTCTGTGCCATCTTGGGTTTCAAAATATGAGCTCTTGGAATATAGAAGCTATTTTCCCTTTTTCCCTCCCCTTTTTTAAATCTAGAATTATCCTTCTTTCCAAATCATAATGGCATTGCTTCCTCAATTGTCTTAAACATAATTTTTCCCAAAACTAATCCTAGCTGTCATTCTCACCATCTTCAATCATTCATGCAATAAATATTTCCAGAGCACCTATCATGTGACTGGGTTTGCAAGGCAGAATGCTGAACAAGACAGGTATGGTTCTTGTATTCATTAGGGACAGAGGGAAGGATGAGTGCCCTGAAGAGCAGTGAACAATGACCCTCAGCCCACGTCTCGATGCACGATGGCTTATTTAAGAATGTATCACACAGGGCCGGGCGAGGTGGCTCAAGCCTGTAATCCCAGCACTTTGGGAGGCCGAGGCGGGTAGATCACAAGGTCAAGAGATCAAGACCATCCTGGTCAACATGGTGAAACCCCGTCTCTACTAAAAATACAAAAAATTAGCTGGGCATGGTGGTGTGTGCCTGTAATCCCAGCTACTCAAGAGGCTGAGGCAGGAGAATTGCCTGAACCCAGGAGGCGGAGGTTGCGGTGAGCCGAGATCGCGCCATTGCACTCCAGCCTGGGTAACAAGAGTGAAACCCCGTCTCAAAAAAAAAAAAAAAAAAAAGAATGTATCACACAATAAAAGACATTGGTAAACACTGAACCTCACAAAGTAAGGTTCTAGGAGAGGCAAGAATTATATCAGAATCGTGGGAGGAGATTTTCCAAGCTCCACAAGCCCAACAGTAGTTTTCACCCCTCCCACCTAACTGCCTCCCACCCCCACTCCAATTCCAATGTTAACCTCACCACCTCCTCTCCTGCTCAATATAATGGAAACATTTGGATTTTTCCTTCTTAGCAATTTTTTTCTCTGCAGTTATAGAGGGTACGTGAGGCTGATGGTGGGGAAAATAGAGTACATTTTGGGCTTTGCATTTCCACAACTGATCAATGACATTAGCAGAGGCACGCACTTGAGAACAAGAAGAAACAAAACTACTGGAGACTCTGAAGGTTTGGCTTTGCATTACAAAAGATAAATTCTGGAAAATTCCTAACAAAGCATTCATGGAGCGGGAAACATTTCAGAGGAAACTGGCTGTGCAAAGAACAGCTTTCCTATCACGTGGAGAAGGAATAATAATTTTAAGAGCATGCATGCTGTGAGGACCTGAAAAGTGGCTTGGCACACTGACAATCCCATCTCTCATAGGACCTTGGTAGTGTCCACACCAGAAGTCGCAGGTGAGAACTGGGGATTTCAGACAAAAAGGGGCCATTTCCTGGCTTTCCATGATATGGTTCAGATACTGCCCAGCTCACAGCAAAGCCCTGAGTTCAACATGATGCTAAGCTATAGGTCAAAAGGTGAGAAGGAAGAACATAGGTGTAGTTCCCAAAGCTGTGATTTCTACAGGGTGGTACATAGAAAACAGTCCAGTGTACCTTAGAATGTGTGTACCTAAGAAGGTGTGTGCCTATGAAGGTGTGTACCTAAGAAAGCGTGTGACTAAAAAGGTGTGTACCTAAGAAGGTGTGTGACTAAGAAGGTGTGTACCTAAGAAGGTGTGTGACTAAGAAGGTGTGTACCTAAGAAGGTGTGTGACTAAAAAGGTGTGTACCTAAGAAGGTGTGTGCCTAAGAAGGTATGTACTTAAGAAGGTACACACCCCCCAATAAACATACAAAGAAAAAGTCACAGAAGTGACTGAGAAAAGAGGTTACCACTCACTGTTCCAGGATAGAGGATACAGAATGCATAAACCTTCCATGGTGGCAAGACCAAAGATCGAATGGAAGGAGACCCCACTGTGAGAACCAGAGATCAGAGGATGACAGGAAAATCAGATTTTCTTTCCTTATGCCACAGTAACCTGCCAGGAACTTC
>NW_016107581.1:3395151-3459747 GCF_001604975.1 Cebus imitator | reverse complement strand
TATTTTTAGTAGAGACGGGGTTTCACCATGTTGACCAGGATGGTCTCGATCTCTTGACCTCGTGATCTACCCGCCTCGGCCTCCCAAAGTGCTGGGATTACAGGCTTGAGCCACCACGCCTGGCCAGATCATGGTAAACTTTAACACAAAGATAGTAATGGGTGACCAATTCAAACATTTCATAAACCACACTGATTAATTAGTTCAGTTGAAGTGTATTGGAAGCTGTTTCTCATTGTAAATTTTTGTTACAAATAAACCCTTAGCAATTAATGTCATAAACTAATAGTTTCCAAGCTAAACAATGCAGATGCCTTCAACCAGCCTACCACCACAGAGCTTTCTGTCCCTCTTCAGGCTGTGTCCCTCCATCACCGCAGTCAGCCAGAATGCTGAGAAAATCCACACCCAGGCTCCCATCGTTGAGTTGGGCAAGCCAGACGAGAAAGACACTTAAAACCCTCTTTGACATAAATAATAGTTTTTATTAACTCAGACAAGGAACCTAACCTTTTTTGCAAGTCATGTTGCCCTGGGGACTCAGGTGGAACTTACTCCCACTAGACTCACCAACTATTTGGTCCAAATCTTCCTCCCCACTCCCACCCTAACCTATCATTGTGCTGTTTTATTAAGACTATCCACTTGAAATGTGTCTGGTTAGATACAGCTCATCATTTCAATTTGTCAGGAGCACTTTGTGAGCTAATCTTCATCTAAATATTCACTTCTCCCAATTTAAGTCCATTTGAAAATTTCATCAGCATCGCATTAACGTCCACCTCTGAAACACTGATGAAAATAATGACTTGTAAAGGGTAAAGACAGAGACCACTCTCGAGTATGCAATGGAACTGTTATTCATGCCCCCTTTGGGTTCTGTTTTCAACCAGTTAGGAATTTCACCACAGGACTGGGACACAACCTGCATCCCTTCTTACTGTTCTCCAAGATACTATGAATGACTTTGTCAGATTCCGGCCACAGTTGCCACGTGCTACACTTCTGTCATTCATTAAATCTTCCGATCTACCAACTCTACGCTACTCTTTCATGTATAGTTTCAGCTCAAGGATAAAAGGCATTGACTATTACTCTAAGGGAAAAACAGGGGCTGCTGGGTGGAATTCCCAGGCCCTTGTTCAGACTAGCCCTGGGAACTGTGACTTGCCCAGAGAGAAGACACAGCCTATACACAAAAGTTAACCAGAAAATAATTTATTTGGAAAACTAAAATAAACCTATATGTTAAAAGGAAAAGTGCAAGGGGAGAGAGTGAAGAGATTTGAGGGTAGAGAGAGAGAAGAGGGGCCAGACCTCATAAGTCTATGTTAGGGAATTTGGCTTTATCCTGAGGACCTTGGGGAACCATTGACTGATATTGAGAGTGACATGATCAGATTTGCATTTTACAAAGATCGCAGAAAAAGACTTTTCTGGGAAGTCGTGCTTTGACAGGAAGTGGAAATAGTTGAGCTCTAAGGTCCCTTACAACGCAGTCTTTGGCTATATTGCTTAGCTAATTCAGGAAACTCAAATAAAGGTTATCTTCATCTGGGAAGATTTGCACTTCTCGTTTCCTGAAAAGTTGTCTGGATTCATCACTCCGCATTGTGTGTGCATCTGTGTGTGTTTGTACATGTGTGTGTATTTGCAGGGCTTGATATAGCTAACATCGCAATATCCTAGCATCCTTGCATATGAAAGCAAAATAGCTCTCACCATCACTACATGCTTCCTGCTCAGTAAGCCATACTGCCAGGAACTGATACAACCAGTGAGCCTAATTTGTAAGTTGCAAAGTACATGAGTGCCAACTACCAATGCTGAAAAAAATCAAGGAAGTGACAAAAGTTTGATAGAAACTTGATGAAAATTTCATTATTATCAAGCATCATTCTGTCCAAAAAAAAAGTAATAGATGATTCGATAATAAATTCAGGATTGCTTATATCACTTGTTAAGAAAAATTATCCGTAACTTGTAAACAAAAAGGACCAAAAAATGACCGCATGTTGTTTCAATGTCACATTCAAACAGTGTTTAAGAGGTTCATTTGGGAGTTACTGATTTTCTAAATAATCTACCATAACTTGCCTTTGCTATTTAAAATACAAATTAATGGTTCATGCTCTGTGGAAGTTACATGTTATTTTACGAAAGTAATATTTTCTAAGAGGAAAAAATAACTCCAAATTCTATGATTTATTTTCCTGCTGGAGATTTACTAGTTTGTTTGTAACCTAGCAATCTAATTTAACATCTTTTTATTAAATTGCCTATAAATACTCAGCTCCTCAAATGCTCTTTGAATCAGTTTAATGATTTTATTATTTCTCCCATTAATTAATGAGTTGAATAATATCCTTGACACATGCTTATTCTATATTTGCACTGAATTGTATTTTAACTTTTTGAGAAAATTATACTTTGCCTTCTGAGCACTAAATAACTTAGTATTATTCTCCATTGTACCCTGTCCTCCAACTCAGTTTTAAGGTCTGAATGTTGCAGGCTCATATTCTTCACAGTGAGTCTTTCCTTTCTTTTTATTTCTTTCTTTTTTTGTTGTTGTTGTTTGGTTGGTTGGTTGGTTTGATGCAGTTATCAAGTAGAACAGGCCTGAGCAGACTAGTGCACCCCAATTCCTGGCATCTTAGGAAATCACATCTATGAGAAAATATTTATAACTACAGCAGAAGAAAATTGGAGACATATTTTTTTTCTTTCAGCCTCTTCTTTCTTTCATTTTTACTGCTGAAAATTCTCCAAAGGCAAGTAAATATTTCATAGAAATCTCTTCCGAGTTGTGAGAGAAGTCTCGTCCATTTGAACAAATGGAATAGACGTTTGAAAGCAAATCAGAAGCCCCTTGCTGCGTGGCAAATGTGTGAGAGTCTGGAGCTGCTTATCTGTGCTCCCGTGTTCTTACCACGACTGGTTTCTTGTTCTCCGCAATCGAGGTGAAGAAACCTGGTGCTGAGCATGGCTATAAAACCGTTCTTTGGGTGGTAGTTCACTACAAATATGTGTAGGCCAATAAGAAAAATAAAAGACTCTTTAGAAAACCTTGCTGAAAATGTAACTAATACCTAAAACAACCCAAAGTTTTTGCTTTGGGTCCCGGGAACATTTACTGTGCTTTCCAGTGAAAGTAATCAGTGGTGTATACATGACCTGTCACCTGAAAACTGAATTTTCCACCGCATTTTGAGACTTTTGGTTTTTCTCCTCATTTAGAAAAAAGATTTAATCCCCCAACCACCAAATAAAAAGTACAGTGAGGAAATGAGCAGGTCTGGTTCATTACCATAATGCTAATTCCACATTTACGTTGTTCATTTTATTTAATACCACTTAGACTAACTTGCTTCTTGCTTTTCTTTTCTTTTTTTCTTTTTTTTTTTTTTTTGAGATGGAGTCTCACTCTGTGGCCAGTCTGGGGTGCAGTGGTGTGACCTCAGCTCACTGCAACCTGCACATCCTGGGTTCAAGCGATTCTCCTGCCTCAGCCTCTTGAGTAGCTGGAACTACAGGCATGCACCACCACACCCAGCTAATTTTTGTATTTTTAGTGGAGACGGGATTTCACCATGTTAGCCAGGATGGTCTCGATCTCTTGACCTCGCGATCCACCAGTCTCAGCCTCGCAAAGTGCTGGGATTACAGGCGTGAGCCACCACGCCCCGCCTACTTGGTTTTCTTAAAGTCTGTTAGCTAAGTTTGTGCAGCTTCTTAAAAATACAATATTGGCTTTAATAACCCATATTTGAGATTATTTTGATTGTTAGCATCCATTTCATCTTGTTTCATGCTAGAAACATCTCCTGTTTCAAAACCATTCAACAAACAAGTGTTGTGCTGTTATTTTTGTAGCTTTTACAGGCTCTGACAACTGGAACAGCCTCCATCAAGGCGCATTATGGCACAAAGGATGGCTCTCAAACACGGGATGTTAAGAGACGACCATTCATATTGCAGTGTGTGTCTTTTGTATCAAGTTGGTTTCTGAGAATATCTCTGACAGACGCTGCTAGGCCAAAGTGCCTACCACAGCTGCAGCCCTTGACAAAGCCGGGTTGGAGTTTCTCCTCTAACAGTCATCTGGTCATCGTGACAGTGCCCATTGCTTCACTGCTGCACTCAGCTGTGTGCTTGGTGGCAGTGACCGTGGGCATGGAGGCTGTGGAGGGGGCTGGGCTCTCCAACCTGCCTGGGACCCAGTGCCCAGCACAGCAGCCGCCAGGGGCTGAGCTAGCAGTGGAGGAAGGAGAATGACAGGGAATGGGTGCCTGGCAGTCAGTAAATGAGCTGCCTGAAAATGATCGGAATGGGGAGAAGGAGTTTTCTTTCCTTGTGATTTTTCTGGAATTCCATTTATTTATCTCACTACTTCCCCTCATTTCAAAAACACTGGTCGGGGGTGAGGGGAAGGGTTGAAGCGCTTTAAGCCGTGTACCTCTGAACGTATACCCAGGAAACAGTTTGCCTCTCACTGTCCCGTGTCTGTTGTTTAGCTCCCAAACAATTAAGCAGGAGCACGTAGTTAGGCAGGAGCTGAGCCTGAACCCACAGCAACAGTCACCTCACAGTGAGCGAGGGAGAGAGGATGAGGAGAAGTGTCAGTAACCTTTTCCATGCCCCAGACAGACCGCTTGATTTCAGCTGAGACCCAGTATGGCCCCCAGAAGTGGAGGTCTTAGAGTCCTTCCCAATGGGCTCTTCTGCCCAGTTGTTCACCTGCCCACTAGGCCCAGGAGGAAAGTTCTGGACCCCTCTTCTTTCTAGAGATGCTCATGATTCTTATTAATCAAACAAGAGGAGCAGAAAGGATGGTCAAAACAAGCAACATATACGGCCCGACACTTTTAAGACACTGGTGGAAAAGGAATTATCTGTGTCCTGTAGATGGGTTCAAAGACAGCAAATCGCATGCTCAGAGAGCACAGGGTGCAAAGCATAAATAGGTGATTTGGGTCAATATCTATAATAAGCCTCAAAAGACCGTGAACAAGAGAAGGGTTGTTCTGAAGCTGCAGAAAGAAGGAAGGATGATTTTGTTAATTCAGTCAGTGTTTACTGGGCAATTCTATGTGCTAGGAGCTCCGAACCCAAAAATAAACAAGAACAAGGCCTGGCCCCTGCCTTTAAGGGGCTCGCCGTTTAATAGATGGATGTGTTAATGGAGTGAAACTGCATTTAACTTGGATTTGTGTTCTAGAGTCAGCGCTTATGACAAAAATCGCAAAAAATCCTATGCAAAATTCCACTTGGAAATCCTTTAAGAAGGAGCCTGGTTTTCCTCCAGTGCTAGAAAAGATCATTCTTTGATTAGCACCCTGGTGAAGCAGTCAGTTGTCTTGTATTCAGGTTTCATATGATGTAAAAAAGTAAAATATGTAAACACTAGATTCTTATGCATAGGTACCCATCAATGAAAGTCTGAGAGACTCATATCTCCCAACTTAAACCCACTGCTTTTTCAACAGAAACTGTTGAAAAAAAAACAAAAAAGTGCTGCCTCTGTTCTCACTCTCCCTCCTTCCTGATCTTTTAATCTAATGGTGTCTTTTGGACTTCTCTCTAACCCCTGCCCCATTGCCATTGCTTTATAGGTCAAATTGCTTGAGTTAAACATAAAGAAGGCGCAACTATTTTAGATCTCACTTTAAACAATGTGGTATGTGCTAAGACACAGTAAAAGAGGAACCCAAGTATTGTAGAAGATGATTCTAATGGCATATCCAGAAGCTGACCTGCTCTGCGTTGATGAGTTTAGCTATTATAATTTCAAAAGAACACCATGATTGAGTAACAATCAAGAGCAGTAACTCCAGCATCACCAGGGAGACTGCCAAGGCCTTGCTGAGGCTCCACTCTTCCCTCTCCTTCCCTCTGGCTTTGTGTTGCCAACACCACACAATTGCGGCATGCCACAGGATGCCCACATTACATGCTAGGAATTTTAGCAGAGTGAGTCCTCCATTGTTCTAATGCCATATTTGAAACAATTATATGTTAATTTTTAAAAATCATCTCTCAATAATTCTAAGATTTGGATGCTTTCAATCTTGTTGACTTAAAATCTACCGTTCTAGAAAAAAAAATCAGAGGATTAAGATGGTGGACAGGAGGCAGGATTAGCTTGCAGCTCCCGCTCCGACGGACAGAGCTGTGTATGAAGTCCCACATGGTGAACTTTTGCCCCAGGAACGATCACAGGAACGTGCCAAGAAAGCCAGGAGAATCCACAGACCCTTTAAAGGAACTGGATCGCTGCTGCAGACTGCTGAGATGCTGAAACACTGAGTCCACTTGCTTTCTCAGCTGGGAGGCTCATGGTCTTGGGCAAGTTCTCAGCCCTGGAAACTGGCTGCCTGGAAATAGACTTGGTGCTGTTGTGGGGGCACAGTGGGAGTGAGGCCGGCCTTTAGGACTGCCGACTGCATGGGAGCAGGGTAAGGTCTGTGACTGCTGACTTTCCCCCACTTCCTTGGTGACCTGTATGACTCAGCAGAGGCATATATAATCCCCTGGGGAACATAACTCCATAGGCCTGAGAACCACATCTCCATCCCCCACAGCAGCCACAGCAAGCCTCACCCAAAAAGAGGCAGAGCTCAGACATGCCTACCCCGGCCCTCGCCTGGTGGTCATTCTCTACCAGCCTTTATAGCTGAAGACAAAGGACATAATCTCTTGGATGCTCTACAGCCCTGTCCACCACCTGAGAAACATAGATACTTAACCAGGCGTCCCTAGGGCAAGTGTGCATCCTCCCTATATAACTGCAGCTGATGTACTCTGGATAGCACCACCTCCAGGCTGGAGGCCAACCAACACAAAACCAGCATACTAAACAACAGTACAACCAAAGACCCTCACAGAGTCCACTTCACTCCCCTGCTACCTCCACTGGAGCAGGTGCTGGTATCCACAGCTGAGAGACCTGAAGACAGATCACATCACAGGACTCTCTGCACACACTCCACAGTACCAGCTCAGAGACCAGTAGCTCTGTTGGGTGGCCAGACCCAGAAGAGCAGAAACAATTACTGCAGTTTGGTTCTCAGGAAGCCTCATCCCATGGGACAAAAGAATCTGAACAGCAGCCCTTGAGTCCCAGATCTTCCCTCTGACATAGTCTACCCAAATGAGAAGGAACCAGAAAAAACAATTCTGGTAATATGACAAAGCAAGGCTCTTTAACCTCCCCAAAACATCACATCAGCTCATGAGCAAAGGATCCAAACCAAGATGAAATCTCTCAATTGCCAGAAAAAGAATTCAGGTTATTAAGCTAATCAAAGAATCACTAGAGAAAGATGAAGTCCAACTTAAGGAAATCAAAAACATGATACAGGATATGAAAGAAAAAGCCTTCAGTGAAATGGATAGCTTAAATAAAAAACAACTACAACTTCTGGAAATCAAGGACACACTTAGAGAAATGCAAAATGCACTGGAAAGTCTCAGCAATAGAATCGAAAAAGCAGAAGAACTTCAAAGCTTGAAACCAAGGCTTTCGAATTAACCCAGTCTGTCAAATACAAATTAAAAAGAATTTTTTAAAATGAGCAAAGCCTCTGAGAAGTTTGGGATTATGTTAAATGACCAAACCTAAGAATAACTGGTGTTCCCAAAGAAGAAGAGAAATATAAACGTTTGGAAAAAATATTTGAGGGAATAGTCAAGGAAAACATCCCAGGCCTTGCTAGTGATCTAGACATCCAAGTACAAGAAGCCCAAAGAACACCTGGGAAATTTATTGCAAAAAGATAATCACCTAGGCACATAGTCATCAGGTTATCTAAAGTCAAGCTGAAGGAAAGAATGTTAAGAGCTGTGAGGCAAAACATCAGGTAACCTATAAAAGAAAACCTATCAGATTAACAGCAGATTTCTTAGCAGAAACCCTACAGACTAGAAGGAATTGGGGTCCTATTTTTAGCTCACTTAAACAAAACAATTTTCAGTCAAGGATTTTGTATCCAGCAATACTAAGCTTCATAAATGAAGGAAAGATACAATCTTTTCCAGATAAACAAATGCTGACAGAATTTGCTACTACCAAACCAGCACTACAAGAACTGCTAAAAGGAGCTTTAAATCTTGAAACAAATCCTCAAACACACCAAAACAGAACCTCCTTAAAGCATAAATTTTACAGGATCTATGTAACAATAACACAACGAAAAAGCAACAAGGCACAAGGTCAGGAGTTTGTGACCAGCCTGGCCAATATTGTGAAACCCTGTCTCTATTAAAAATACACAAATTAGCTGGGTATGGTGGCAGACATCTATAATCCGAGCTACTCAGGAGGCTTAGGCAGGAGAATCACTTGAATATGGGAGGTTGAGGTTGCAGTGAGTCAAGATGGTGCCACTGCACTCCAGTCTGGTGACAGAGAGAGACTCTGTCTCAAAAAAAAGAAAGAAAGAAAGAAAAGGCAACAAGATATTCGGGCAACAAATAGCACCGTGAATAGAATAGTACCTCATATCTCAATACTAATGTTGAATGTAAATGGCCTAAATGCTCCACTTAAAGGATACCAAATGGCAGAATGGATAACAATTAACCAACCAAGTTTCTGCTGTCTTCAGGAGACTCACCTAACACATAAAGATTCACATAAACTTAAAGTAAAAGGATGGAAAAAGATATCCCATGAAAATTGACACTAAGATTAAGCAGAAGTAGTTAGTTTTGTATCAGACAAAACAAACTTTAAAGCAACAGCAGTTAAAAAAAAACAAAGAGGGACATTATATAATGATAAAAGGACTAGTCCAACAGGAAAATATCACAATGCTAAATATATATGCACATATATATATATACACACACACACACACATACACACAACTGGAGCTCCCAAATTTATAAAGTAATTACTATTAAGCCTAAGGAATGAAATAGACAGCAACATAGTAATAGCAGGGGACTTCAATACTCCCCTGACAGCACTAGACAGGTCATCAACAGAAATTCAGCAAAGAAACAACCGACTCAAACTTATAACCTAGAACAAACGTACTTAACAGATATTTACAGAACATCCTACCCATCAACTGTGGAATATACATTCTATTCATCAGCACATGGAACATTCTCCAAGACAGACCATATGATAGGCCACAAAACAAGGCTCAGCACATTTAAGAAAATCGAAATTATATCATGTACTGTCTCAGACCACAGTGGAATAAAATTAGAAATCAACTCCAAAAGGAACCCTCAAAACTATGCAAATGTGTGGAAATTAAAGAACCTGCTCCTGAATGATCATTGGGTCAACAATGAAATCAAAATAGATACCTAAAAATTCTTGGAACTGAATGATAATAGTGACACAACCTATCAAAACCTCTGGGATACAGCGAAAGCGGTGCTAAGAGGAAAGGTCATATATCATTAAATACCTACATCAAAAAGCCTGAAAGAGCAGAAATAGACAATCTAAGGTCACACCTCACAGTGTGACCTCAGTCATGTAGGGGTCATCACCTGAGACATTGATCACATCCTGCAGAGGTCTGTCCCGCAAACCTTGACTCAACGACAGGTGAATAAATGCACTCTCACACCTATTTCAGTGATTCAAGTGGGCTAGGGATAGTCGCCGGTTGCTTTCAGAGGGCAAATGCAGCCAACATCCCCTGTACATCCTCACATTTATTCAGTATAAATTAACATGGTTAAAAGAGTGGTTTTACAAATGGTAAAAGGTTTTGGTTCTAGGGCCCAGAGTAAACACCGTTAATGGGCAATTCCCCTTTGACCTCCCCCTGAGAGAGCCATCCAGCACAAAGTTTACATGAGTACACAGTTAGAGTAGAGACAAAGGGATGTGGGGTAAACAGACTTAAGTGGGAAAGCCTGTAATTGTCTCTATATTTTTCCTGTGCTAATGTAATGAACCGCTGCCTTCTAGCCTGTCCCAGTAAAACCTTTTAGCCTTTCAAAAGGTTTCAGATTAATCTATAACTTTCCCTAATATTTTGCCAGCCACCCCGGGTGAACCCCAACATCACAGAACTGGAAAAACAAAAACAATCCAAACTCAAACCCAGCAGAATAAAAGAAATAATGAAGATCAGAGCAGAACTAAGTGAAATTAAAACAAACGAAAAAAAAAAAACAAAAGGTAAATGAAACAAAAAGTTGGTTCTTTGAAAAGATAAATAAAATTGATAGACCATTAGCGAGATTAACCAAGAAAAAAGAAAGAAAGATCCAAATAAGCACAATTAGAAATGAAACAGAAGACATCACAACTAATACCACAGAAATACATTATTCAAGGCTACTATGAACACCTTTACATTCATAAACTAGAAAACTTAGAGAAGATAGATGAATTTCTGGAAATATACAATCTTCCTAGATTAAACCAGGAAAATATAGAAACTCTGAACAGACCAATAACAAGCAGTGGATTGAAACTGTAATTTAAAAATTGCCAACAACAAAATGTGCAGGACCAGATAGACTCAGGACAGCTGAATTCTATCAGACATTTTAAAAACTGGTACAAATCCTGTTGACACTATTCCAAAAGACAGAGAAAGAGGGAATGCCCCCTAAATCATTCTATGAAGCCAGTATCATCCTAATACCAAAACCAGGGAAGGACATAACAAAAAAGAAAACTACAGACCAATATCCCTGATGAACATAGATGCAAAAATCCTCAACAAAATACTAGCAAACAGAATCCAACAGCACATCCAAAAGATAATCCACCATGTCAAATGGGTTTCATACCAGGGTTGAAGGGATGGTTTAACATATGTAAGTCAATAAATGTGATACACCATATAAACAGAATTAAAAATAAAAATCACATGATCATCTCAATAGATGCAGAAAAAGCGTTTGACAAAATCCAGCATCCCTTTGTGATTAAAACCCTCAGCAAAATTGGCATAGAAGGGATCTACCTTAAGGTGATAAAAGCTGTTTATGACAAACCTACAGCCAACATTATACTAAAAAGGGAAAAGTTGAAAGCATTCCCCTGAGAACTGGAACAAGACAAGAATGCCCACTTTCACCACTGTAATTCCTAGCCAGAACAATCAGACAAGGTAAAGAAATGAAGGGCATCCAAATCAGTAAAGAGGAAGTCAGACAGTCGATGTTTGTTGATGATATGATCCTATAACTAGAAAGCCCTAAAGACTCCTCCAAAAAGCTTCTAGAACTGATAAATGAATTCAGCAAAGCTTCAGAATACAAAATAAATCTACACAAATCAGTAGCTTTCCTACATATCAACAGCGACATGCTGAGAACCAAATCAAAAACTCAACCCCTTTTACATTAGCTGGCAAAAATAAAATAAAACACCTACAAGGAAAACTACAAAATGCCACAGAAAAAAATCATAGATGACACAAACAAAGGGAAATACATCTCATGCTCATGATGGGTATAATCAATATTTTGAAAATGACCATACTGCCAAAAGCAATCTACAAATTCAATGCAATTTCCCTCAAAATACCACCATCATTCTTCAAAGAACTAGAAAAAAAAAATCCTAAAACTCATATGGAACAAAAAAAAGCCCACATAACCAAACCAAGACTAAGCAAAACGAACAAATCTGGAGACATCACATTACCTGACCTAAAACTATACTACAAGGCCATAGTCACCAAAACAGCATGGAACTGGTATGAAAACGGGCAAATAGACCAATGGAACAGAATAGAGAACCCAGAAATAAGGCAAAATACTTAACAGCCAACTGATCTTTGACAAAGCAAACAAAAACGTAAAATGGGGAAAGGATACTATATTCAACAAATGGTGCTGAGATAATTGGCAAGACACATGTAGAAGAATGAAGCTGGATCTTCATCTCCGATCTTATTCAACAATCAACTCAAGACCGATCAAAGACATAAATCTAAGACCTTAAACTACAAACATTCTAGAAGATAACATCAGAAAAACGCTTCCAGACATTGGCTTAGGCAAAGACTTCATAACCAAGAACGCCCAAAAAGCAAATGCAACAAAAACAAATAGATGAGACTTAATTAAACTAAAAAGCTTCCGCACTGCAAAAGAAATAATCAGCAGAGTAAACAGACAACCCATAGAGTAGAAGAAAATCTTCACAATCTGTATATCTGACCAAGGACTCATGTCCAGAATCTACAGATAACTCAAACAAATTAGAAAGAACAAAACAAACAATCCTATTAAAAAAAAAAAAAAAGTGGGCTATTGGCCAGGTGGGTTGGCTCACACCTGTAATCTCAGCACTTTGGGAGGCCAAGGCAAGTGAATCACAAGGTCAAGAGTTCAAGACCAGCCTAGCCAACAGGGTGAAACCCCGTCTCTACTGAAAATACAAAAAAAAATTAGCCAGGCGTGGTGGTGCACACCTTTAATCCCAGCTACTGAGGAGGATGAGGCAGAAGAATTGCTTGAACCCGGGAGGTGAAGGTTGCAGTGAGCTGAGATCATGCCACTGTACTCCAGCCTGGGTGACAGAGTAAGACACCGTCTCAGAAGAAAAAAAAACATGGGCTAAGGATATGAATAGACAATTCTCAAAGGCAGATATACAAGTGGCCAATAAACATATGAAAAAATCCTCAGCATCAATAAGTATCAGGGAAATGCAAATCAAAACCACAATATATACCACCTTACTCCTATAAGAATGTCCATAATTAAAAAATCAAAAAATGATAGATGTTCATGTGGATGTGATGGAAAGGGAACATTTTTACACTGTTGATGGGCATGTAAACTAGCACAGCCACTGTGAAAAACAGAATGGAGATTCCTAAAGAGCTAAAAGTATATTTACCATTTGATCCAGCAATCCCAGTACTGGGCATCTACCCAGAGGAAAAGAAGTCATGAAATGAAAAAGATACTTACATATGCATGTTTATAGCAGTACAATTTGCAATTGTGATGACATGGAACCAGCCCAAATGCCCATCAATCAATGAGTGGATAAAGAAAATGTGATATACATATACACACATATACCACGGAATACTACTCAGCCACAAAAATGAACAAAGTGATAGCATTCACAGCAACCTAGATGGAATTGGAGATTATTATTCTAAGTGAAGTAACTCAGAAATGGAGAACCAAACATTGTATGTTCTTGCTCATAAATGAGAGCTAAGCTATGAAAATGCAAAGGCATAAGAATGATACATCGGACTTTGGGGGTGCAGGGGAAATGGTGAGGGGGGAAGAGGGATAAAGACTACATATTGGGTGTAGTGTACACTGCTTGGGTGATGGGTGCACCAAAATCAGAGAAATCACCACTGAAGAACTTATTCACGTAACCAAATACCACCTACTCCCAAAAAAAAAAACCTATTGAAATGAAAAATAAATTTTAAAAACATAAAATCTATGGTGCTGTTAAAACCCAAAGGAGGGAGTCAAAAATTCTGCCTCAGCCGGGTGCAGTGGCTCACGCCTGTAATCCCAGCACTTTGGGAGGCTGAGGCAGGCAGATCACGAGGTCAAGAGATCGAGACCATCCTGATCAACATAGTGAAACCCCGTCTCTACTAAAAAATACAAAAATTAGCTGGGTGTGGTGGCATGGGCGTGGTGACACGCGCCTGTAGTCCCAGGTACTCGGGAGGCTGAGGCAGGAGAATTGCTTGAACCCAGGAGGCAGGGATTGCAATGAGCCGAGGTTGCACGACTGCACTCCAGCCTGGCACCTGGCGACAAAGCAAGACTCTGTCTCAAAAAAAAAAAAAAAAAAATCTGCCTGAAGGATAAAGAAAGCTTTCACAGAATTGATGATTTTTGAACTTAGCCTTGAAGAACTGATTTGGAGAGGACTCTGTAGGCAGTGGAGAAATCATTACTGGTAGTGGTAAAAGGCTGGAACAAAAGGTCAGAGGTATTCTTTATGAAAGAAGTAAAATCAGAAAGTAAAAGACAGCTGCGTGGACCATGATCTTACCTCCTCTTTCTTCCCACTTTACTTATGCTGAATCTGGGAGTCCTATCACCTGTCTGAGGTGCCTATCTCTATTCTGTGGTCTATTCAAGCAGGAGAAACCCAAACTTTATACAGTCTGTCTAATTTCCTGTTCCTTGTTTACCTGGTAAACGGTAAAATCATGTACAGTCCTGCACCACCTAACAACGTTTCAGTCAATGATGGACCACATCTATGATGGTTGTCCCATAAGATTAAAAAACCATATTTTTACTGTAACTTTGCTATAGATAGAAAGTTTAGATACAGAAATACCTACCACTGTGTTACAACTGCCTACAGTATTCAGTAGAGTCACATGCTGTACAGGTTCGTAGCCTAGGAGCAATAGACTATACCATATAGTCTAGGTATGGAGTAGGCTACACCACCTAGGAATGTATAAGTACACTATGATGCTCACACGATGATGAAATTGTCTTAACAATGCATTTCTCAGAACCTTTCCCCATCATTAAGCAACACATAACTATATTTCGTTATTTCAGCTACGGTGCTAAAATTGATAACATCTAATGCTTTACCCCTTCCATAGAGTTTTCCTCAGTCTGTTCTCTGCCAAATTAGTCTTTTCCGGGTTTGTGTCCCACAGTGCTTTGAACATTTCATGTAACATTTAACCACATATTAGCCTTACCCATAATGTTTTGACCCTTGTTTCTCTCCCCTCCCAGGGATAACTTCCCTTTGGCAGCCGAGATATATTCCTAGTTAACTGTTCATATTTAGCTAAACTGAATCAACCTTTTCACAAACAGAATCTTTTGTGGAAAAGTAGAGAAGAAAGAATGCAAAGATTTCTTTTTATTAAGAAGTGATGACATGATGAAAATATTGGCTTCAGAAGCTGACTCCTTCGCTACCTTTGTACTAGCCACATTTTCAGTAGGCTCTGGGTTTTTGTTGCTGTTGTCTTTTTCCATTTTCAGAGATACAGCTTGATAAAAAGGAAGGATTTACTACACCAAGTGTAAAACCTGCTCAAAAAGCTGGGCTGCACTTTATTAAACCTTCTGATTTTCTAATGCATTTTGTTATCGGCAAAAACTGATATAAGTTATTGTTTTTAAAAACCCGGAAGCTTCTTTAGATATCGCGTTGTCTTTACTATTCAATATTTTAATGATTTAAGTGCAAATCAATTTCAATCATATGGATTAATTTTCTTTTTAAAATGCATGAGGGTTTGAACTGTTATGGTCCTATATTATTGTACTTAGACTTTTCCATTGAAAACAAGGTAGATAGACATAAAGATGTTAACACGTCGTAGGCAAAATAAGATTTACATAGCCTTATCTATTTTTACTTAAAATATTTTTCAATTTTTGGTAACATAATTAGATGATTATTAAGTTCATTAATTCACCCAATAAACCTGCATCAAACACCTTACATAAAGCTCCATTATGTTACATCTCAGCATTCTTCTCTCCTAACTAAGAAGGATGAATTAATCTTTTTTCTTAGCATCCATCTTCATCTCTTTAAATGTTGTTCTTAATTCTTAATCATAGTCTTCATCTTGAAATTGCATAGCAAAAGATTTATTGCAGAAGAGTGACCTAATTCCTCTTTTCCATCAAAATCATTTCATGAAACCAGGACCTTCCTCCGTATCTATGAAATATCCCAGAAATCCATGGTCCTCAATTTGAGAAAACAACCTTAGGAATGACTGGCATGTATTACAAATGTAGTGGGGAGAAAGTAAAGCTATAAATCCCTGTTTTGGCAAAGATACACAAATTCATGCAATCTCACTCATTGTTGGTGGCATTTATAATTGATTAATTTCTTTGGAAAGAGACATTGGATATTAAGAACAATAATAATGTCAATATAGCTGTATGTTCTCTTTCTCAGATGCAAAATTAACGTGAAAAATAAGGATCAATGAAGTCAGACTTTTACCATGGTGGGCCTGGCTCTTCCCCCTATACAACAGGGCATTTTATTGAGCTGTTACAGTATAATTATTTGGGAGGAAGAAATGATAAAGCATAAAGCTGTTCAAATATTATTTATTAGTAGTATTGATTATTTACATGTAGCCTCATTCTCAAAAGGATTTCAGGCTGCTTTCCCAGATATGTAAAGCATAAAAGTTAAGAAAGAAATCAGGATTAATGAAAGACGATTAATGGGAAAGTAAGATGAAGCCAAAATCAAGGTGAGGACAACGTAGTAGAGCCTTAAATTTGGAATTAAGCTTCATATCAGTTAAACAAAATGAAAAGGTATTCACAATGACTGAGAGAAACAATTTACTTGCTGGAAGAACTGCAGCCTTGCCTAGCACTGAGTCCTGAGAGAAATTTGCACATGATCTTACTAGGAATTAAGAGACTGGACTATACGACCATAGGCACCTCCTCGGGCACTATCTGCTCCAATCATTAAAAAGGAACAGTAGCTCTGGGCCCAGAGTCCTTGATGGTGTGTCCACCTTCACCCAGAAGCTAAGAGATGGTGAAATGTTGGATATTAAGAACTATAAAATGTCAATATAGCTTTATGTTCTCTTTCTCAGATCCAAATGAACCTGTAAAAAATTTATAAAGATTGCTGAAGTTAGATTTTTACCATGGGGGCCCTGGCTCTTCATGTTTGAACTTCATGTTTGTTGGGGGAAAACCATGTCTTGTTTTCTCTCTCTCTGTTATCCTAAAATTTCCATCCCATTGAGGTAAAAAGAACCAGTACACTTTCTAGCCCAGACAACTTAGGCACCCCTTGATCAGACACTTGCATATTAAAGTTAAGAAGTTAAATTCAATAATTTATGCAAGAACTTGTTTCATTTCTGACTTTATATAGTAACTGGAAACAAAAGCCAGGCTTGAGAAAAAAACTATAAAGGGTTAGTGGAAGTAACATTTAAAAGAAGTAGAGATACTTCAAACCCACTCACATCTCAGGCACAAAAGTTCTTTGTTATCTATGTGATGTTGATCAGAAGGCATTATTTGCTCCATAATATTGGCTTTGCACCCATCCTCTTAACACCATCTACATTAACCAAGCCATGATTAAGAAACTGACATCCAGTTAATGGTTCTGCTAAGTAAACCACAGGAAGAGGTAGGAAAGTAGATTGTCAATACATAATAAATGCTGTAAGAATTAGACTATGAGGAAAGGAATGGAATCAGGCAGTCTGCATCCTGAGAGAATATTTAAGTCTGGAAGGACATGGCATGGAGGTGTTTATCATCAGTGATGGTCTGCGAGGTGAGATGAGAACATTCTATGGATTTAGATGATCCCATGTGAAAGTAAGTCTCAGTGCGGCCACTTTATTATTATTTTATTTTTATTATTATTATTGAGATGGAGTTTCACTCTTGTCATCCAGGCTGGGATGCAATGGCGCAATCTCAGCTCACTGCAACCTCCACCTCCCAGGTTCAAGTGATTCTCCTGACTCAGCCTCCTGAGTAGCTAGAATGGCAGGTGCACAACCCCACCCAGCTAATTTTTGTTGGTTTTTTTTTTGTAGAGATGGGGTTTTGCCATGTTGGCCAAGGTGGTGTTAAACACCTGACCTCAAGTGATCCACCCGCCTCACCTTTTCAAACTGCTGAGATTACAGATGTGAGCCACTGTGCCCAGGCTCAGGCACTTTATATACAAGATAACTAATTTAACTTACACTTGTTTCCTCATCTGCAAATTGCGGGTAATAACACTTACTCAGCCGGTGCATTGTAAGAATGAAATAATCAAATGTGGAAAACACCTAGGAATAAGTGCTTAACATGCTGTAAGTGCTCTGTAAGTAGTAGAATCAAGGTTTTCTGGAAGAGAATAAAATACAAATTAGCTTCAATTGCAGTGGAAAAGGCTTTGGTATGATTAAACGACAGCTTCTTAACTAAATGAGGAGAAGAGGGAATTATTGGTTCTGCCTGGCCGACCACCATTGTATACCAAGTACCTCACACAATTCCTGGCCCACAGTAGCAAGTCAATAAATATTTTTCTTTTTACATTTCCTTTCCTTTCCCTTTGTTAACCCTAATATTAACATTATATATAATATATTTCACCTTAATCCAATTATCAAAACCAGAAATCATATATATTTTTGAGTAAATATTTAATATATTATTAAATAATCAAAAACAGGGTAATTATCCTTATATCTGGGATTATTCTTTCACGAAACACAAAACACAGGAATAAGAAGTCTCTGAGTCTGAATTTCAAAATTGCTTTTGAGAATAAAAAACAATTATTTTCATGAAAGCGAGGGCTTTCATGCAGATCCACTGAGGTGAACTGCACAACTAATGTCCATAAAATATAGGAGCCCAATATTTGATCCTTTTGATTTATCAGTTTTGGACTCAAGAATCACGGTAAGAAAACGAACTTCAGCTTCATGAGCAAACCAGGATATACAACAACAAAATATATAGGTGCAAATTATATAGAGCATGAGTTGTTATTTCTATTGTGAAAAAAGGACATTTTTCATGGCATAAATCTTTGTTATGAATATCTCTATATATTGCGTAGACATTTATCACACCCCTACCAATTCTGTGAAGAGACAGTAAGTCAGGGAGTAACCTAATTTGTGTCAAAAACAAAGAGAAGACGTGTCAACAACAGCATTGTTTTTCATGCCAGTGACAGGTTAGCACTCCAACTGTTGCTGATCTGTTGGAATTTCCTGCTTCCTCTTTCACTGAAATGTTTTCTCTTTTCTGTTGAAATAATAAATTGGAACCAATGAGGCAGGGTAGGACATGACAACTTGGGACAACAAATGGCATCAGAAACAATCGTCCATGGCATACAATGGATGTAGTAAAATCCATCCATCCAGACTCAACAGAACCAGATATTTTCTGAGAGACTCACAATAATAACTAGAAGTTAAAATTGTTAAGACTTGATCATGATGTAAAACAAATTAAATTATGCCCAGTTTAGTTTTGGTATTAAATGATACCTTTAAGAATTGTCTGACCATGAATGAAATGAAGGGCAGCCTTCTATCAACCAAAAATAAAAATTTCCAAACATTCTAGATCAAAAGCTGGTTCTTCTGCCTATCTTTTTTCTTCCCTCTCTTTGTTCCTCCTGCTCTCCGATTTGCTTTCCTTTCCTTCTCCGAGATTGTTTTCCTGTCATTGCTTCTTGCGCCCAGACACTCTGGAGAAACACCTTGATAGTTGCTGAAAAGTCTATCCTAAACACTGCTTCCCCGACAATGTGCCCAGGAGAAAAGCAGCAAGTGGGGCTGTTCTCCATTTACCGCAGTGTAGAGAACAAACATTGCCCTAGGGGAAAAAGAGAGCTGGCGCTAGCCACCGTTCCACAAGCAACCTTTATGAAATTAAGGGCAAAATGTTTAAAAGTCTTGAGGCATAAGTTGCTTTTATGAAAACCAGGGATAATGATCTGGTCTCTGTCTGAAGCTCATCTGTTGAAAGTTTTACAGTTATAATCAGAAAGGACCCTCCCATCCCTCTTTTCTTTTTTGGCCCTGATCTTTGGCTCCAAAAGCTGCTCTGTGGAGCCTGCAGTCAGTTGTTTCCATGAGCAACCACTTTAGCCGTCACATGACCAAGCACGTGTTTCCAGTAATGTGCTCTTTTTTTTTTTTTTTTTTTTGGAGACAGAGTCTCACTCCATTACCAGGCGCCAGGCTGGAGTGCAGTGGCGCAATCTCGGTTCACTGCAACCTCCACCTCCCGGGTTCAAGCAATTCTCCTGCCTCAGCCTCCCAAGTAGCTGGGACTACAGGCATGTGCCACCATGCCCAGCTAATTTTTTTGTATTTTTAGTAGAGCCGGGGTTTCACCATGTTGGCTCAATCTCTTGACCTCATGATCCACCCGCCTTGGCCTCCCAAAGTGCTGGGATTACAGGCATGAGCCATGGCGCCAGCTAATTTTGTTTGTATTTTTAGTAGAGATGGGGTTTCACCAAAATGTGCTCTTTATTCAAAGGCTTCTTCAAAGATTATCTAACTCTAACTCAGATACATGGTATTTACCTGCTTTGAGTGACTCTTTAGTATTTCCAATATGGTTTGACTGTGTCCCCACCCAAATCTCATCTTGAATTATAACTCCTACAATTTCCATGTGTGGTGGAAGGAACCCAGTGGGAGGTGGCTGAATTATGGGGGCCGATCTTTCCTGTGCTGTTCTCATGATAGTGAATGAGTCTGGCAAAATCTGATAGTTTTAAACAAATGGAGGGTTCCCTGCAGAAGCACTCTCTGCCTGCCACCATCCATGTACGATGTGACTTGCTCCTCCTTGCCTTCCACCAGGATTGTGAGGCCTCCCCAGCCACTTGGAACTGGAAGTTCATTAAACCTCTTTCTTTTGTAAATTACACAGGCTTGAATATGTTTTTATCAGCAGCATGAATACGGACTAATGCATCTCTCTTCTCAAAATAAAATGATTAGAAATATTTTTTTCTCTCAAAGGCATTTTCTTATTTATATAAATTCTGTCTCTCAATCAAACCTGAATGCCTTTAACATTCTATAAGAAGACTTTTTTAAACACACTTTACCTCGTTGCAGCCCAATTATTAATTTGACAGAAAATCACTCAGGACAACAGAAATTGGGCCCCTAACACCCACCAAATATTTAAAATTACCTAATGTTGCTACGTGAAGATACTCAATAAATATGGAACATAGTTCCTGATTTCAAACACTTTATAACCCACATTGGGGAGATCATATTCATTGGATTTTAGAATAAGAAAGGATTATAAGTCTACTATTTTCTAAATGGATCAGGAAATAATCCACCAACCCGAGAATAAAATAGAGGGGAGAAAAAGATTATTTGACCACCACAAAATAAACTAAGTTCCCTTTCCTGCCCTCCAATAATATTATGCTGCTCACATTATCAGCAGAGGCGACTGTGGCAGATCCTAGTGCAAGTCTCATGTCGCTGGTTGGAGGCATCTAAAACAGGAAGGAAGAGCTGTGCAGAGAGGGCTCCTGCATGCCTTCCAGCATCAGAGGCCTGTGAAGGCTGCAGGAAGGGGTGGAACAGGCATTTTGAAGCAAAGGTGTCAAAGGGGTCTTAGATCAACATGTTCAAGCAAGTCCAGTGGCAGCTATGGAACCGTGGCTCCTGGACCACAAAGTGACCCACCCACAGGATGATTTGAAAAGGTTTATACCGTTTTGTCATTTGCTGTTTCTGTCTTTTCAGATATGACTGGCAGTCACTATGTGACATAGCCAAATAGATCCGAAGGTATTATTAAATAGTATTTTTGTTAAACTTTTAATTTTAGCTTTGCTGAAATAGGCTTGTGGTGTGCTTTTTTACGTTCCTAGGAGTAGTGCAGAAGGAAAGCTCTGGCACCTGACAATTTCCCATGAAAGTAATTACCTGTTGGTTGTATACGGATACGAGGGCCACAAGAGCCTTTACTGCTAGAGAAGTTGGAAATGGAAGAAAAGACCCAGAGGTGAGAGAATACTAGAACGCAATGTAACATCATGGTACATTTTTGAATTATTATAAAGGATTGAAATACATTGCAGCTGAGCTACAAGAATATCAGAGGCCAACACCTACAGAGAAAAATTCAATATTAAACAAGTGATAGCAGCTTTAAGTTCAATAGGGAGTCAGAAGTTTCCCTGAGCAGGGAGGGGGCAGAACAGGCACTTAGGAGGGGTAATATTCAATGGAGGTGGAAAAGACAGTGCTCTGTGGTCCAAGACATTTGTTGCTCATCTGCTGGATGACATTGAAATTTCCTTGACTTTAGTATTTGGAATTTTGTTTCGATGCTTGATTAAGCATATATTTGTGGGTTTCGACAGCCATTCTTTTACTCTGTACCAGACAGTTGGGAGTGAGGACCTCCCATTCAGGAGGAGTACCACCAAACCAGTAACCAGAGACGTTCATTAGGGTCTACCTAGATTTGGACATGTTTGTAATGAATACCCTGTGATGGCTGTTTTTAGGTGTCAGCTTAACTAGGCCATGAGACCCAGATATCTCATCAAAAGCAGTCTGGATATTACTGTGAACGCATATCTTAGAAGAGATTAACATTTAAATCAGTAGACTTTGAATAAAGCAGATTGTTCTCCATAATGTGGGTGAGCCTCATCCAATTAGTTGAAGGCCTTCAGAGAAAAAAAAAAAGACTGCAGTCTCCTAAGGAAGAGAAAATTCTGCATCCAGACTGCACTCAGACTCAAACTGCAACGTCAGCTCTTCCCTGTGTCTCCAGCCTGCTGGCTTTCCCTGTAAATTTCAGACTTGCCAGCACCCACAATCACGTCAGCCAATTCTTATTTTAAAATCTCTCTTTCTCTCTCTCTCTCTACACACACACCCATGTGCGTGCACGCACATACACACACACACACACACACACACACAAACACACACACACACACACCCTATATGTTCTGTTGATCTGGAAAACCCTAATACATATCCCCTATAACCCCTTAGGGTTTAGATCCAGAACTTGAAATAAAAAGAAATTTATTTGACTGATAAGAACACATGAACACACAGAGGGGAACAACACACACTGTTGCCTACTGGAGAGTGGGGAGTGGGAACAGGGAGAGGATCAGGAAAAATAACTAATGGGTACTAGGCTTAATACCTGGCTGATGAAATAATCTATACAACAAACCCCTATGACACACGTTTACCTCTGTAACAAACCTGCACATCCTGCACATGTACCCCTGAAATTAAAATCAAAGTTAAAAGAAATTTATTTGAGTATAATAAACTCAGAGATTCTGAACAAATAATAACCTTTTGTTAAACAATTTAAATTAAACCTAAATAACTGATTCGAGGAACACTACAAATTTTTGAAATAAGTTTTGAATATGAGATCCCAGCAACCCAATCTTGTGGTCTGGATTCATGATTATTCCTTTTCCTTTTTACCTTTTTGTTTTATGATCTATCGTCTTGTAAGTTTCTGAATAACTGGTAGCCAGCTCTTGTTGAGGTTTTGCTACCTCTCCAGAAATTTCTTACACACGCCCTCTGCATTGTCTCCCTTTCCTGACTATTCTTTTCCTAGAAAGGAGTACATTGTGGTTAAAAGATCAAGGTCTTTGAAGTTAAAAAAATTTTAAAAAGTGCATTCGAATTCTGGCTCTGAACGCCAGCTGTGGAAACATTTAACCTCTCTAAGCCTCAGTTTCCTCATCCCTCAAGATCCTCAGAGTCAGTGCTCAGATTAAATCAGGTAACAGATGTTCAGACCCTAGTGTTTATATAGGAAGGTACTGACTTCCATGTGAGGTGACTGATGCCTAATAAACAAGCTCCTTGCTTTCTTTACTTAAAAAGTCCCTGATTGTAAAAGTATCAACAGACATGTAATTTAGAAAGCAAAGAACATCTCTGCTATCCTTGGCAGCTACAAAGACAGCCAAAAGGAATATATTATCCAACATAGTGTAAGTTCTGTAACAAACAGCTCCCCAGTTGCAGCAGGTTGACATAGTGACATTGTATTTCTTGCTCATGTCACAGCGCACTGTGAGGTGATGGGGGGACTCTGTCCACATTCATTCATGAACGTGGGCACCTTCGATCTTGTGGCTCCACCCTCATATTGGCCCTTAAAGTCTACCCGAGTGGGGCTTTTCCTGTAGTCTACACACTGTTGGAAAAGCCTCATAGAGTAACTGTGGTTTTATTTTACTCACAGGACTCTTGTTAGATCTGCGGGAAGGAACTACAAGACAGTTGCTACAAGCATGATAAAGATGGTTACTGAATGTATGAAAGACCTGATGATTTACTTTTTTACCTTAGGTATTGGCACAGTCCACACGTCTGAACTATTCCTGAGTGTGATCACTGAGGAATGATTATGATTTGAATTCATTCATGTTTAGAGAGAATGTCAAACTTAGAACCAGGCAGATCCACCTGTACTAAAAATGACCCTAAAATAAATTGGTTGGAGAAATTAGATCTCAAAGATTCTTGATTTTTCTAAAGGTGAATTTTGAAATCTTCCTCAATATATCTATATTAAAAGGAGATGATAGAAGCCCAATAAAAGAATTATGGGAGTACAGGACAACTGGAGTAAAATAAACATCAGTTTCATTTAAAAGGGCTAACTTAAAGATAAATTTTTTGAAGATAGATTTTGACTCCAGCTCTTTAGAGGATCAAAAGTGACCTTGGTGGATGGTGGAAGAAGTCACAACATGGAATTCCTTGAATAAAAACCTATTGACTTTAAATAGTGTTGTCTAGTGTTACATATACACAATGAAAGAGAAAACATGTCTTTACACTGTTAAAGAAAAGAAAAGAAAAGAAAATGATAGAGTTTCACATTGCCCCATTCATGCCATCAGAAGTCTATGTAATCATTACAGTCAAGTATTAGAAATGCTCTCTTCTACAGCCACATTACCTTGCAAGGCCCATTAGTCCCTAAATTCTCTCCATGAGCACATGACAACGCTGCTTATTCCAGGTAAGGCTATGTGGTGAGAAACAGTGGTGCTGGTCTCACAGAATGTCTAGAGAAGTTAATCTACTCCCAGGCTGCAAACGCCTACAGCAGTTGATGACTGTGGTAAAAAGTGCTTTCGCTTTCATGAACTTTTTCAAACTTCCAAGAGAAGTGAAGGTAGAAACAAGCATGAGCCAGACTCCCTAGTTCCCCATCTCTTTTCCTTTCTTCTGGGTCTTATCCACACTCTGTACCCCCGAAAAAGCCCAGATTTTCTCCTGTACCTGCCCTATATACTCTATCCAACCATCCTTAAAGCAAGGCCTCTCCCAAACACACACAGTGGGGATGATGGCATCCCACATGGCAAGATGTTTGTCTTGACATGAGCGAAGACCAGAGAGACTTCCCCACACTCCCTCTGTACATCTATCAGCCTTCTGTACAGCTACAGTTCCAGGACATTCCAGTTTTAGCTGTGCATTGGAGTGGGGCATTGAAGGCCTCATAAAAAGTATAGCTTTCTGACAGCACTGATCATCAAGGCCACCATCTATTAAGTGGTTACTATATGCTGGTGACTTTATATATGTTAGGTTATTAATCCCACCACAACCCTAGCAGTATTATTACTTCCACTGAAAACGGAGTTTTAGTGAGGTTAAGCAAACAGCCCAAGGCAGCATAGCTAATAAAAGACAGAGCCAGGATTTAAACCTAATTCCATCTGACTCCTCCCACATGAAACAATTATAGCAATGTTTGCTGAAAGCTTACTACATGCCAATCATTGTTCTGAGCTCCTTACTTGTGTTAACTCATTTTATCCCACAACAATTCTAGGAAGCAAACACTGCTATTACCACCGTTTTGCAGATGAAGGCTCTCAGAGTGAAGCGACTTGCCCAAATCCTACAAAACGTAAGTGGTTAGAGCTGGGACTGCTATCCAGAGCTCTCTGCCTTGAGACCAATCCACTCTTTTTTTTTCCTTTTTTTTAAATTGCATTTTAGGTTTTGGGGTACATGTGAAGAACATGCAAGATTGTTGCATAGGTACACATACGGCAGTGTGATTTGCTGCCTTCCTCCCCATCACCTATATCTGGCATTTCTCCCCATGCTCTCTCTCACCAACTCTTTTTTTCATTTTTATGTTTTAATTGTAAAATTTTCCAAAATTCCTACTTCCGTGTCATCATGTAGATTTAACAATTATTGTCATTTCGCTATATTTGCTCCAGTTTTTGTTGACATACTTTAAAATAAGTTACAGATATCATAGTATTTTACTCCTCAATACTTCAGTGTGCCTCTCTAAAGATGGATTTTTACATAATTACAATAGCATTATCACACCCGATAAAATATATTGGCAGTTCACTCACGGCATATTTAAAATTCTGTAATTCTTCCAAAAGTATGTTTTTTACAGTTGGTTTATTCAAACTAGGATCCCATGAAAAATCATGAATAATATTTGCTAATTATATAATTCGAAAACACCTCCTTCCTACTCCCTTTTTGTACCATGACATTAATTGCTGAGGAATCAAGATCAGTCTATGGAATGATCTGCCTTCTGGATTTGTTTATTTCCTTGTGGTGCTTGTTAAGTTTTCCCTCTAGTTTCTGTGTTCCTTACAAAGTCGAATTTTAACTAAAGGCTTGAGTAGATTCACTTTTAGCAAGAATGCTTCATAGATGATACTAAACTTTCTACTGTACCACAGCTGGATATTCACAGTAAGTGGCCGCTGCAGCATCATCACAGCATCAGGTGATGACGTCCAGACGCCTCCACTGCAGAGATATTCGCCCCACAGCCACCCCACTCGATTGGCAGTCCTCTGGGGAAGACTGTCATGACGGTCCCCATCAACCTGTCTTTTAGTGGTTTCAGCATCTGTCAAAGATTCTTGTTTGAATTTTCATCCTATCAAAGGCTGCAAATGGTGACTTTCTGATCGTATTACTGCATCTGCATTCACAGCTGACATCCTTTGATAAAGTTTTCCTTCCTCAAGTGGAACCATTTAGTTATGCTGAAATTCAGTTTCTTCTAGAAACACATTAAATATTTAATTGTTTTTAATTCTCAATTCTCAGAATAGCCAATTATGTAATCATCACCTCCAGTGACAACAGGTGAGTTTTGTTTTGGAAGACATTCTCTTTGCTGAGTTTAATTATGTACCTGTGGAGTTTTATACATTTATAGTCATTTTTAAATGCTCAGGTTGTATCACACTTGCCGCTGTGCCTCTGTCTTTCAGAAATAACATTGGAATTAAACATTCTATATAGCTTATAATGTTGTTGTAGTGATTAAATGAGGCAGGTCAGCTACTGGGCTTAGCTAAGGGCATAAACAAAGAAAGAATGTGACAAACGTTAGTTACTCTTATTCTCATATCATCACCATCTAATGCTAAGTCTGCTCTAGGGAAGGAATTAGCGTCTTGGCACAGGCTGGAGAAGGTTCTCACCCAGAACAGTGACACATGAGGGCTTTGAAGGGCCAGGAACAGGTAAAGAAACTAGATACCTGGTAAAGTGAAGAGGGAGGAGGGAGAATAAAATTTTCCTGAAAAAAAAAAATTGTTTGTGTTTGTTTCACAGTTTTCTAAGGGCCTATTCCATTCCAAGATATCCAAAAGCATGCTGGTGAAACTAGAGCTGAGCAGCTGTCTCAGAACCTGTCAGAGTAGAAAGGCCGGGTCACTTCGAGGCTTCAGGTGGCTTCTCCTCCTGTCCTGCCGGCCCAGTCTTAGGTGTGGCATTTGCTGATGGCCTAAGCTTTTTGTTTCATGCTGGTTTGTAAGGAGAGCTTATAAGTGAGAAGGCAAGTTCAGTGTCATCTTCAAATGACAATGGTCATATGAAATACTAAAGATATATATTTTCCTGTAAAACTCTCCCACAGGGACTGAAAGTTTTTAAATAAAATATACCATCCAAAATCTATTAAAGTGAAAAAGATTGTTTTAATCTCATTTCTTTGAATTGTATTGTGAGAGGTATTGATCTTCGCCCAATCCAAAGTTAAGAACAAATAAATCTCATTGTATCTGAAACTCTGAAGAAAAAATGTGATGCTATTCTTTTCCTTCCATGGAAATTTTATTCTGGGGATATATTTCTACAGTAAATGCATGGTAGTTGCCAAAGAAACAAGTTAATGGCAGGCTTGGTAAGAGGGATTTCTTAAAATGAAGCGCTGTTCTATCCTCCCCACCGTGTCTTTGCCTTTCAGAATACTTAGCAGGTCACCCCAGCCTTCCACAACATAAACAAGGGTGTTGTAGGCATGAAATCACACAAAGACCACTTCACTTTTGAGCAAGTACACACATACACACACGTGTGGAATGTGCACGTCTGTGTTTAGGGGTTGAAAGTGGGGGCTTTCCTTCTTTCTCTTTTTATTATTATTATTAATTTTTTTTTTTTTTGGTCAGAGTTGCTGTGTCGCCCAGGCTGGAGTGCAATGGCACGATCTCTGCTAACTGCAACCTCTGCCTCCCGGGTTCAAGCAATTCTCCTGCTTCAGCCTCCCAGGTAGCTGGGATTACAGGTACCCACCACCATCCCAGCTAATTTTTGTATTTTTAGTAGAGACCAGGTTTCACCACGTTGGCCAAGCTGGTCTTGAACTCCTGACCTCGTGATCCACCCGCCTCGCCCTCCCAAAGTGCTGGGATTATAGGCAAGAGCCACTGCACCTGGCCTATCTTTTTATTCTTTAATAAAACATGTTTGTTTTCCTCACAACTTGACAGGAACTGGCTCTGAGATTTACAGAAATAACTGAAGCGATATGGCTCATCCGAATTATCCTGCATCTTCATTAGCAGTGATGCTCACAACAGCCAGAACTCCCAGTCGTGCCTCTTTTTAGGTCATGCTAAACTTTCCTTTATAAACATATTCAGTGGACTAGCATGCCTCAGTAGAATGTTGAGTGATTCGAAAAATACTTGGCTACCAGACAAGAAAGTAAAACAAAGCTAAGTGTGTAACGTTTAACAAAGGAACATTCAGAATCTTCCTTCTGGCAGAATCAAAGCAGCAAAGAACACCCTCAGCCTCCTCTCTCAAATAAAATATAATACGGCCAGATCATTAAAGAAATCCTGTTCTGAATTCCCTTGAAGTTTCTAAGGCAAAGTTTAAACAAAAATTATTTCCTTCAGAGACTCCTATGCATGATAAGTTTCCATCTGTGCATAAGGAAACAGCATAGCAGATTAGACACCTTGACTAAGAACAAATAAACACAACAAAAACAAACCTACATTTCATTTCTCTCTAGACCTGGATGGCTGTGTATTCAGGAAGCAGAAAACCGTCTATCTTTGTCTCTTAGGAAGAAGTTGTTTATCACTCCTTCGCTGTGTCGTGGCCATCTTATTCATTTACTTTCTATGATCACGTATTGAAAACCCATTCTGAAGAAGGTGCTGTGCCAGACGCCAAGTACATGTGGATACACAGACTCTGCTCTTGTGGGGCACGATATATAGTGGTGGGGACGGGGAGGAGATATATACAGATAGGTATGAGGAAAGGCAGGATGAGATGCTCTGGACGTCCAGAAAAGAGTATGTTGATTAGAATGAAGCAGTCAGGAGAGATTTCAGGAAGGAGAGAGAATGGGAGCTGCAGCATGAAAGGGACGTAAGTGTGGACAAAGTGAAGAAGGTCTTAGAGTACCATCGGGTTTCATCTCGTGCCTTTTTGCCTAAAGTGCACTATCTGCTCCTTTTCAACATATGTCACATGTAAGTCCATTCACACACTTAAACCAAAACTGAGTACATGAGAACACATGTTTCTCACCCACACATTAAAATCAAGTTGAGGCCAGGCACAGTGGCTCACACCTGTACTCCCAGCACTTTGGGAGGCCGAGGCGGGCAGATCACTTAAAGTCAGGAGTTCAAGACCAGCCTGGCCAATATAGTGAAACCCTGTCTCTACTAAAAATACAAAAATTAGCCAGGAGCGGTGGCAGGTGCCTGTAATCCCAGCTACTCGGGAGGCTGAGGCAGGAGAATCGCTTGAATCTGAGAGGTAGAGGTTGCAGTAAGATCATGCCACTGCACTCCAGCCTGGGCAACAGAGCAAGACTCTGTCTCAAATTAATTAATTAATTGATTGATTAATTTTAAAAATATGAAATCAAGTTGACTATTATCTCACAATTCTGTATGATCACAGTTTACTTTTTATGCCGCAATATATTTTTTCCATTTGAGTTGTCTTAATGCACCATTGTTTTCAATTAACTACCAGAAAACAGGTGAAACCCGTGATAGCTAGTGTTATAGTGAAGCCGTCCACTAATCAAGACCGTTGTGGGAACAGGAGTCTGAATTACTTGATCTCGTAAATAAGTGCATTCCCACTTTGCCATGAAGGGTGCTTATAATAAAGAATCATCTCTTCACCGCCGTTCCACTGTGTCAGTCTATGGAAAAATCAAAATGCACTTATCGAATGTATTTACATAAGCATCTACTGGGAAATTCCTACTCTAAAGGCGCTGTGTCAAGTCGGAGGGCTCAGGACGGCTCTCTGCAGGCATCTCACAGCCTGGAGGGGGAACTCACACCCACCTCTTATGCAGGGTGTGATGATGGAGCTATACACACAGACCCTTGGAAGCACAACAGACAAGTATATCTAATGCTCATATTCTATTTTTAAAATGAAGCTGGTTTTCATTTGCATATGCAGATGTGTATTCCTACTCTTTGGGTTTCTACTTGTAAGATAAGCTCAAAATGTTCTTCAAACTTTTTCGGCATTAGCCTTAGATCCTATTTATACATGAATCACCTGCCAAATATTAGTATTATTTTTAAAGCCATTTGCAATATGGACGAAAAGACTGGTTTCATTTACTTAACTTGAATGTGAATGATATTTCACTCTGTCCAACATTCAAATATCCTTTCAAAACCAAAGATTTGCCACAATTGAGGATACTGAAAAACGTGCCACATATTTTGAAAGTAACTTTAAAACATATATATTGGAAAGGCATTTAGAAATGTTTTAGCGAAAGTGGAATCGTTTCAATATACTTTCCTACCTCCTTTGTTACCTTTGTCCACTTTGTGTTGCTATAACAGAATACCGCAGACCGGGTAATTTATAAAGAAAAGAAATTTATTTCTCACAGAGGGCATGTGAGAGGGAGGAAGAAAGAACAAGAGAGCAACGCAGCGGAACGTGCTTTTGTAACAAACCCACTCCTGCAATACCAACATTAAGCCATCCATGAGGAGAGAGCCCTCATGACATATTACCTCCTAGGAGACCCCACCTTCCAAGACTGTTGTGTTGAAATTTCATTTCCAACATGTGGACTTTGGGGAGCACATTCAAACCACAGGATATGTCTAGCAAATTCCTAGTTAATGTTCACAACTCAGATATCGCCTCCTAGATTTCCCTCTGCACTCCCATGCGATTTTTTGAAACCTATCATTGCATCACTAAATCCAAGTCTAAGACACCTATGCCTTTGTTTCCTCATCTCCAGGAGGTGATAACCGATCGTACTCATAGCGGTAAAATAAATTAATGCCATATAAGAACAGCATGCAAACCACAGTATCATAAAAGTATTCACTGTTATTGACCCAAGTAATTACCACATAGCAGGTCACCAGTATAGGACCACTGAATAAAACATACACCTTGTACAATAGACACATCAGAATTTAGACATCCAAAGGTGTGTTAGCCTCTTTCATAAAATGAGTTACAATCTCACTTCGTAAGTTAAAAATAAATATTCATTGAGTCTAAGCTGCAGCTTTATGCATTGAAAACAATACCAACTTATTTACCTAGCACTCTAAAATTTTACAAAGTACATTTACAGGGAGGTAATTAATTTAATTTTCTTTCACACTGTGTGATACAGCTCTAGTGCCAATCATAAATGACAAGTCCATCTGGGCTCCTCTTTCAAAAGTACCTAAGTAACCAGAGAGGTGCAGTGGCTCATGCCTATAATCCCAACACTTTGGGAGGCAGAGACAGGAGGATCTTCTGAGCGCAGCAGTTCAAGACCAGCCAGGGCAACAAAGAGAGACCCCCATCTCTACAAAAAAATTACAGAATTAGCCGGGCATGGTGGCACATGCTTGTGGTTGCAGCTACTTGGGAAGCTGAGGTAGGGGGATTGCTTGAGCCCAGGCGGCCGGGAGGTTGAAACTGCAGTGAGCCACGGTCATGCCACTGCACTCAGCCTGGGAAACAGAGAGAGACCCTATCTAAAAAAAATAAAATACAAATAAAAACATTCTAAGCTGTAGTTGAAATCTGCAGTGACTGTTTAATCAATGGGCTTCTAATGGTCTTTTTATTATGATTATCAAATGCCTATGTAAACATTTCTTCCTCTAAACTTCACCCTCCTGAAAAGGGGCAGCTGTGGATGACTATTCCCTTTCTATACCAGTTTCAACAGCACAGTGGAGAGGGGAGGGAAAAATAAACACACACATTTCTAACTTTCCAGCCTAGTGACTGGTCTGCCCTTTCCCCTGGCCAACATCCTCAAAAATATGATAATGAAGTGGTTTGTGTGACCGTGAAAGAGTGGGTCCGTTTTCCCGGGCTGGAGCCAAAGCGGGGAGAAGGTATCCAAACACAGCTGCAGTCACCTCTCCCTGCTCAGTCATTTCAGGGAAATGCACTCAGCATATCTGGAAGGAGGTCAAATAAGGGACAAAATAAAAGGCTCTCTGGGCTGGGTGGTTCTCTCCAGATCCTGAAAGCAGGCTTCAGGCCTATACTACAGCAATCCCTCTGACTTTGGCAATAAAATTAACGAGAAATATCACAGAAAAGACCAAAGGAGGAACCAGTCAAATCTCATTGTCACAAACTCTCAGAAATTTGCTTCACTATTTTAATATTTTCAATATAGCTGACAGGAGTGGACATTAGTTAACACGAATGACAAATTGGCTCAAAATTGTCATTTGTAGCTACAGAGAGTTTATTATAAAGTATGTCCCAGTTAGAGTTTCACCTAATGGTGGGTTGGGGAAAAAAAATGAAAAAATATGTGCATACTAACTATTTTCTACAAAGTATATACATAGTAAATAATTCCATTGTTGAACACTTCTGAATTATATGGCTGTGAAAGTGAAGGGGACCCCTTAATTGAACCCCTCAATTGAGAGAGGAGCCCACTAAAGCACAGAGCACATTGGTTAAGTAACAACTTAGGGCGGCCACCTTCAATGGGAAGGTCTCTCTCAAGTTACAGACTGAACTCTAAGCCTGGCCCAGCATTCATTGGGCACATTATTTTCTATCTACATTTCATAATATGTAACACAAACTTCAGCAATTATTGATCGTGTACTTTCTGCTATATCTTTATGTAGGTTAATGTTGAAATAATAAAATGAGAAGCCATTCGATTGAGGTGGATTTAACACCCTGGGTTCCTACCTAAGGAAACTAAAACCTAACTCAGCCTCATTTCATGCAAGTGGCTAATTTAAAAGAAATGAAAGTTAAGCTCAATCAATCACATAGCCAACTATGCATTGATTATATTGTCTTGACTTCCCACCAAGATAGTCCAAATAAGGCAGTTTTTCAAACTTCAACCAATCAATTAATTTCTTTGCTTTCTCATTCACCCTATAAAAGCTTTCCCATCAGCCACCTCTGCTGAAGCCCTGAACTACTTACGGTCTAGAGCTATCCAATTCATGAACTGCTGTCTGCTCAGATAAAGTCTTTAAAGGTTTAAAGTTCTAAAGTTTCTCTTTTAACATCAATCTTCTATTTGACTCTGCTGTAAACTTCTTGAAAGCCACCACTATGGTGAAATGATTCTGAATCCTCCCACTTCTGACACCTCTGGGAACAGTGCTGAAAATCCAATGTTGACTAAACCCCTTCCATTGGCAAATAGGCCCAGAGGGGCCGAAATGAGGGAGTCAGACTCAGTGAAGCTCTTGTCCTCCTAAAGTTTACAATGGAACAGGCAGTCAGACCTAAACGGCTCTAATACAATTTGCTATAGTAAAGGTATAGACTGTTCTGTGTGAATGTAGGTAACAGGAAGATTAATTCACCTGAGAGTATCTGACAAAAGATACTCAAAATGTGGTCCAAGAACCAGCTGTCTTTATTACTCCATATGAAATAAGCTCATAAATTAAGAGTATGTATTTAGAAACTCTTACAGCACTTGACAAAGTAGAAATTCTGCCTACTAAATCTAATAATAAAAAATTACAGCTCGTGCTTAGAGCTTTTATGTCTGTGAACAGATTGGAAATTTTCAAAAGAAAAAGAAAAAGGAAGGAAGAGAGAAAAGGAAATTGGCCCTTCTTCACAAAGAAGTTGAGAAGAGTGGTCTTTGATGAATCAGGCTTGGCCTAGCCCTTGCAGATGGGTAAGACTTCCACAGCTAACCATACGAAGCAAGGGTGGAATGAGGCCAGTCAGCAGCATCTATTCAGAAGGAGGGATTCCAGGAACAAATGAAGACAAACACAATTTGTGCAGTCGGAAGATAGGAAGTGTGAGTCTCCATGGGCGTGTGGGAAGAGAACCCAGCATTAGTGAATGACGTAAAGGTTGGGAGATTTTATTCTAACCTGAAGAGTTTGCAGTTCATAGTGTCGGCAAGCAGAGAGCTATGAAAAGCTTTCGACTGGGAAGTGCTGTAACAGAATCTGCGCATGGCTAAAGGATGTTCAGTAGCTACTTGCTAATTGAACCATTGCACATGTGCTAAAGGAGCTGTAAGCTCAGCTGTTTACCTAGGCCAGGCAGGTTCGGTGCATAGGAAGGCGAGGTTATCAATCTAGCAAGCCCTTGCCTCATCTAATGGGTCACCTGCCATCCAGACCTTTCCAACTGTTTTCATCTGGAGATGCACACCCAGTGTTCCAGATTTCCAAGAGCAGCTGAAAAGCTGGGTTTGTATGGTAACTTCTAAATTACACATTAACAATAACTTCAAAAATTGTTGGCCAAAGAAAATAGGTCTACATGTTGGGTTTCTCGTCTAGACCCTGAATTTACATTAGCACTAATTTCAAAAATTGTTAGAAGACACTATGAATTACACAATATCACTAACGTTAAAGATTGCTAGAAGATACTATGAAGGTCAAACAAAAGAGGTCCACATGTTGGATTTGTTGTCCAGACCCCCAATCTGCATCTCTGTTTTAGCAGAAGAGAGGCCGATCACAGTGGTTCACGCCTGTAATCCCAACCCTTTGAGAGGCCAAGGTGGGTGGATCACCTAAGGTCAGGAGTTCGAGATCAGCCTGGGCAACATGGCAAAACCCATCTCTACTAAAAATACTAAAATTAGTGTAGTGTGATGGCACGCACCTGTAATCTCAGCTACTTGGGAGGCTGAGGGGATGAGAATCGCTTGAACCCGGGAAGCGGAGGTTGCAGCAAGCCAACACTGTACTCCAGCCTGAGCGATAGAGTGAGACTGTCTCAAAAAAAAAAAAAAAAAACAGAGGACCGCTACATCTGTCAAAGTGATCAACTGCTCCTTGTGTATTTTTTGGACCCTAAAGCTTACAGAGATTATTTTTAATACTCATGATGTGATATCTGCACTGTCCTGCGATGCTCTATTTTCAGGGATGATTGCTGGCATTACTGATTACTGCTGGTGTGTACTGATGTGCCCTGGTCTCGTACATACCTAAAGTTCCTTCTTACTTAGTTCAGCAGCAAAACTTGCGTGCAATTACAGCCATCCTTTATAGCTTTACTGCCTGTAATTCCATCACGGAGGGGTAGAGCAGGGTGTGATTCTTATGCCTTCATCCCTTAAAACCAGAGCACTTGTCATCCTGGACCAAAACTGGGTGTCCCCATCCAGCCTTCAGTAAAATAGAGCTTCATTCTGCTGCAGCATTTCACTATTCCCCTTCCTCTGAGGACTCTTGTGCAACTGATGTTGCCTGGGCTTGATTTCAGCCAAGATAAAGGCAATACGGAGATGCAGCTGGTAGCCCCTTTAGGAGGCTTCCAAATTACGGGGCACTTAGAAAGGAAAAAGGTTTTCTTCCAGTAGGTTTCAGAAAAGAAAAAAGTCTGCCAGTAAATTTGAAATGTGTTTGTTAGAAAGGGTGCTGGGGGGTGAAGAGGAGAGGGAAATAAAAAGAATCAATAAAAACTCTCTTCCCAGCTGTTCTTTCCACAGCCTGCATAAAGAAGACGCATCTTTTTGATTAAAGTGCAGCTTTCATGCCCTTCTCTGGCAGCCTGCCGAGCTGGCTTAAGGTGAGCTCTGCTATTTTAAGGTGGAATTGTTTGCATTTGACTTGAAAAGACTCATTATTCCATAGCTCACTTTTTCACACTGCCTCAGAGGGGAAGTAGCAATTTAAACCTGAAGAAACAATATGGAGGAAATGACCCCTAGCCCCTGAGGGAGAGTTTAAAAAACAAGAATCCAAATGACCTAATTCCACAGTTTTCACCATTCCCGGTGGTACTTCCTACGGTTCCAAGAAACTTAAAATCGACTTGATAGGGTTAAATGTCTGTAGACACTTACATCATAAATTCCCACAACGAAAGATTATTATTCCATTGTAAAAATCACTAAATCTTCAGATTTATTCAGTTTAGGTGGACTTTTTTGTTCATTTATCTTGTAAATGTATCCACTTAGAAATCCATATAACTGCTCAGAATTTGAATTGATTCCAGCAAAGGATAAACATTGGGGATTGCTAGCTTGTTTTTTGTTTTTTTTTTTTTTAAGACTGGGTTTCACCATTTTATTTTAGTAAAATATCTTGGTCTTTTAGCCTGAAAAGTCACTGGGTCTGTGTCTGAAAAACAAATCAATGCGCACACGCACAGACATGGCCGAGCTGTGCCATTAATCCTGAAATAACGGCTGCCTCTCTCTATTCCTCTGCTGTTCTGTAACACTGATGGGCCTGCTGCCTCTTAGCCACGATGTGCTCCCTGAACTACAATTACCTGAGCTAATTACTGGGTTTCTTACCCAACTCATTATATAATTTGTTAGTCTCAAGTTTAAAAAAAATTATTAATTATTGATTGTCTTTGTGGGCCCAGAGTTTGTGAAGCACTTTTAGTATGATTTTTGACCACTTTTAAGCCAAACTAAAATTGTCAGTTCCCCCCCAAGTGAATGAAGGGATTCTCTCTCCACCAAGGAAATGCCAAAGAAATCTGAAAATCTAGTTCCAGTAGTGACAGGAAGGAGTCATTAGCTCTCTCCCTTTCTGGGCATAGACACAGCTAACCAGCATTAACATTAAAATGGATTCGACTTTCTTCATTTGTTTGTTTTTGTCGGTTTTGGAGACAGGGTCTCACTGTCACCCAGGCTGGAATTCAATGGCATGATCAGGGCTCACTGCAACCTCAACCTCCCCAGTCTCAGATGATCCTCTCACCTCAGTTTCCCAAGTATCTGGGACTACAGGTGCTCACCATCATGCCCAGCTAATTTTTTTTTGTATTTTTTGTAGAGACAAGGTTTTGCCATGGTGCCCAGGCTGCTCTGAAATGCCTGGGATCAAGCAATCCACCTACCTCAGCCTCCCAAAGTGTTAGGATTACAGGCGTGAGTCCTGCATCCGTCCTGGCCTGACACCCAGCCAAGAACAGATTCTTTGTAGCAGTAAGATAGCAAATTCCAATTGGACGCTAGTATAATATCACATGACAGATAAAGATGGATATCAAAATATTTTACCCCAAAATGTTTCTTTGCCATATTTTGAAATGGTCCCGAAAAGCCATTTTTGTGGGGGAACTTTTGCATCTGTAAAGGATCCCTATTAACATAACTAGATCTTTCCCCTTCCAGGACCTCCCAACTCTGAACAGATTAACTGAGAGTCAAGCACCTTTTAAAGGTCTAAACAGGAAACCCTTGCCATCTATAATCTCTAAGGGCAGCCACCTCTGAGACGTCTTCCATTAATAAGAACTTTGTTCTCCACAACCCCTTATTATAACTCAGACACTTCCTGTTCTTGATTCCAGTCTTTAGATAATAACTTAACTCTCAGCCAATTGCCAATCAGAAAATCTCTGAATCTACCTACGACTTGTAAGCTCCATTTCAGCACACCCCAAGCCATCCCCCACCGCCCCTCAACACCACCCCCATCTCATTTCCACTTTGAGTTGTCCTGACTTTCCAGATTGAACCCACATATCCCTCACATTATATTGATTGCTATCTTATATCCCCCTAAAATGTGTAAAATGAAGCTGAAACCCAACCACTGTGGGCACATGTTCTCAGGAAACTGTGCCTTAGGTAACGGTCACTCGTATTTGGCTTAGAATAATCCCTTTGAAAGATTTTACAGAGATTGACTCATTTTATCAACACACCTTTTAGCAAGACTGTGTCTCATAAATATAAAGCAGGAATTTTAAGTTTATTTTTTCCCTTCTTTTCCAAATCTCACTGTTCTTTTGTTATTACTAGCACTTGGAACTGACATTTGAGTATTTCCCCGTTGCACTGAAATAATGCATAACAATCTGCACATATCTGGTACAGAAAGATCGTTTTCCAGAAACAGAGAGAGGTTTCTTTGTCTTGTAACATAAGGAAAATATAATCATAAATTGAAATGTCCATGCTATTGTTAATTTTTTAAAACTATAGAACAAAACAATTCCACACAGAGTAGATGGGAGATGAAATGGAATACTTTTTGTCACCTAGCAAAAATGGTTTCGCTTTTCCCATTCTATCTATTCTCTATCTCTTCTCTCAAGTTGTGAAGTTTCTTTTAAAAATCGTTTTTAAAATAAATAGTTTGAATTTAACACATGCAAGGAAGGGCCTTGATATAACTACTCACAACACACTAGTGGAAATCACTGAGTTGTGGGGACAGTTCTATAAAATATTTCTGCAAGGCAATGGAACAATTTACTTTTTTCAAAAGACTGAGTCAAGTCCTTTTAGCTCCCAGAAAGGTACAATCTACCTGAGTTAAAAGATGGGAGTCACTGATGGCTTTAGGCAGAGACCTTCCTATGTCAGGACCTGGAAAGGGTTTCCCTAGGCCCACATGTGGCCTCAGCTTCCCTACACACATTATGTCAGTAAATCATTAATTTTTAGTGTTAGTTTCCATTTGAGAATTAAAGCAAAGGTCATGAGTTTTCTTCCTATGCAAATATACGTATGTCCATGTATCACCCAAAAAGCCCTTTCCTGGATCCCACTACCCAATTTTTAAGTTTGCCCAGAGGCGATGTGTCTCTAGAGCTAGATTCGTGCAAAGCAAGCCCAAAGTCTGATTTACTAAGCCAGAATGCCAAATTACTCATTTAGAACTGGCGACATGGCTTGGCCCAGGAGCTAGGCCAACTGTCGGCACATTCCCTTTTGGCCAGTAGAGCTACAAAGAAAATCAAATTACAGATCCAAAGACTTCCTGGTGATTTTAGAAATAGAACAGAGGAAGTGGATGTTATCCTGCAATAGCAGCCTGATCAATTTCTCTTCTCCATTCCAAGCACATTTGTGTCTACCTTCCAACCTCACAGTCCCCTCTCCCCTAGTTGGAGTTTGTCAGATTCCAATATACAAAAGGGAGGGGCTGAGAAGGTAAGTCTGTCTGTCACCATATAAAATTATTAAGCCAAACAAGCAGATTTGGGGACCACTCCAATCATTTCTTCTTCAGGATGTATTCTTTTTGAGGATTTCAGAATTACTTTATTAGTAACGATTACACATTTCTTCTGCAGCTGGCTATAAACTGAATGTTTTTCGTTTGCATTTCAAAGAGAGAACTCAGGCTGAATTTTTCTGTAAGTCTTGTGAGCTCATCTTCGTTGGTAATTATCAGCTACCAGGCATCAAATATAGAGTTGACCCTCGTGCTTATTTGCTGTAATACAGGGCAACCATGACACAGACCATCTAAAGCAGCTGTTTAAATGCATGGATGGTATTTTCCAAGGATATCCACTTCTTAAGTTTTTCTTAGATTATTATTTCATTGTGTTTGCTTTTGGAGCCCAGGAACACATTAAGAAAAAAAAAAAGTATAGTATTTTCTACTTGCTGCTTCACCTAAAACGATCTCAGTCTCAATCTCTCTCTCTATCTCCCCTCTCCTCTCCCTCTTTCAGTAAATGTCATTCAAAGTTAAGGATCTAGAAATTCTTCTTCAGCATATCAGCTACCACAGCAGAAGTCTCAATCTCTGTTGGTAAGACTTAAAATTTTCTCCTAAATTATGCTAATGAGATCATTTGCACAGTGATGTTCTGTTTTGTTTTTTTTAACACAGGCTTGTCCTGTGCTCTTTTCCTTGTAAGGAACCAGGTGAAGTAAGGCAAAGAGGTTTTCCTGTGTGTACAGAACAAAATGGCAAACACGAGGGCTGTGGGAAAGGCAAAGGCTAACACAGAGCCAGAGAAACAGACACCAAGCAGTTTAGCAGAGCCCCAGGGCCAAACAGGAGAACCCCAATATAGAGCGGAACAGAAGTTGGAGCAGGGTCAAGGTTAAAGCAGGTAAAAAGATGACAGGAAGGTTTCTAGAGGCAGGGTGCCAACTCACCTGGCTGCTGAGGTCATCTTTTTAAAAGGGCTAAGATGATGTGAACAAAGTCAAACTAGGATTCAGGAGGGCAAATAGGAAGCATTTCGTGAAAGCTGTGTGAGAGGAGTAACAGGTCAAGCAAAGCATCTCAGTGCGATCCAGGCATCCCAGGAAATAGTAGCTTTATCTCCACTGTGCTGAGTGTAAAGATGCTAACTGCCTCCTTTCTCAACCAGTTGCCTCAGTTGAGGCATCACAAAAATCAGCACAGGATACTCCAGGGATACTCATTATCTTCAAGTCTCCTGATGAGTTAAATTTCCTCAGAGCAAATGAATAGAAATAAAATGTAAGACAACTCAGGATTCATAAAAGCTTCACCTTGGCAGAACGCCTGGGGGGTCCAAACTTCCAGGATTCCGATTTGCCGTGCTTTCCTTCAAAACTAAATAGAAACGTCCAACAGACCTTCTCTCTGCTTCCAAAACATGTTGAAGTTTGTCAAGAGTTTAACTTATATTTTGGAGAAATGGTATCACTTAAGTTAATGTTCTTTAGTAAATACTGATTAAAGATATGCGCAAGAGATTTTCATTTGTATTTTTTGTCTTCAGAAGAGAAAACTCTCTTCTGAAGATAAACACAAATTCTACAAGAAACACTTTTCATTAAACCACATTGTGGTTCTTATTTTGTGGACTCCCAGAGAAGTTACATGCTTCTCCACTAAAACCCCAGTAAACAGCAGGCCAGGAATCATGCTTAACTGCTAATACAACACTGAGAAACTACTAGTTAAACAATACTAACAGACCCAAGTCATACAATTTTCCTGCCAAACATTATATAGAAAATGTTTTCATCTTTTCCTTTAATTGCATTCAACAGAGAGCTAATTCATTCAATTGCATTAATAGGTATTTAATGACTTGTTGAAGAACCTGAGTGAACTTAACACTGGTGGCACAAAAGCTGTGTTGAAACTATAAGTTCTTAGGTATCCCTGCAACAGTAAATCAGTGCATTTGCTGGAGAAGAGCTTTGGAGAAGAGCCATCCTTTCACTTTTTATCCCCCTCAACCTGCTAATTCCAAACAGAATTTTAAATTCACAACTGGTAGCTTCCATTTCCTTTAAGGAATTGGGCAATGACTATTTGTCTTAGTCCTTTTGGGCTGCTATAACAAAATGCCTTAGACTGGGTACATTATAAATGACAGAAATTTATTTCTTACAGTTCTAGAGGCTGGGAAATCCAAGATCAAGGTGCCAGCAGATTCCGTGTCTAGTGGGCGCCCATTACTCATAGACGGCACCTGCTTACTGTGTCCTCACATGGGAGAAGGGGCAAACAAGCTCCCTCAGACCTCTTTTATAAGAACACTAATCCCATTCAAGAGGGCTCCATCCTCATAATCTAGCCACTTCCCAGGTGTGACATCTCCATTACTGGGGATTATGTTTCAACACACGAATTTTGGGAAAACAAACATTCAGATCATAGCACTATTGCAACCCGTAATTTTTAAACATGAAAATAGAGCCGATCACTTTACAGAGAATGAAAGTGTTTCATGCCTTAACTTGGATAGTGCTCACATGAGTTAGGATTCAGGCAAATTGCTAGATATATAGATTGCTGATTAAATGACATGATGCTATAAGCCAAGTGCTAGATGAATGCTGGAGACAACAAGAGCTGTACGTGTTTAGAGAAGGAAGACAATCCTATCCGGGAATAAAGTAGGACGAGGTTTTATAAGAGGTGAGATTTGAGTTGGCATTAAAAGTTAGGAACACTCAGACTAGAAGACAGAAGGCACCGTTGCTGACAGGAGACATTCACTGTACCCACAGGCACGGAGGGGAAATGACACAGGAACCAGTAAATATATATATGAGACACGGGAAGAGTATTTCCTTGACTTTCACCAAAATAGCACTTTATTTACATATTCTTCATTTTTATTAGGTCCCCATCCTCCAGTAATCTAAGCTAAATTGTAGTACGTGATTATTTCAAGCCAGTTATTCCAAAGAAATCCTTTTTATTTTTAATAATTTTTTTTTAATAGAGATGAGGTTTCACCACGTTGGCCAGGCTGGTCTCGAACTCCTGACCTTGTGATCCACCTGCCTCGGCCTTCCAAAGTGCTGGGATTACAGGTGTGAGCCACCATGCCCGGCCCCAAAGAAATCTCTTTATTCACATGACCTGTCTTTTTCTTTTTTTTTTTTTCTTTTCCTTTTTTAAGACAGAGTGTGGCTCTGTCACCCACGCTGGAGTGCAGTGGCATGACTTCGACTCACTGCCGCCTCTGTCTCCCAAGTTCAAACAAGTCTCCTGCCTCAGCCCCCTGAGTAGCTGGGACTACAGGCGTGCACCACCACGCCTGGCTAATTTTTGTATTTTCAGTAGAGATGGGGTTTTACCATGTTGGCGAGGATGGTCTAACCTCCTTACCTCGTGATCTGCCTGCCTCGGCCTCCCAAAGTGCTGGGATTACAAGACCTGACTTTTTTCATAAGGATTGCAAACAAAACAAACAACAAATATCTCTGGTATTTGCAGCATCCCCTCGGAATTTCCGTGACATGACATCATCTCAGGTGATCTCTCAGAACTGAGACTTGGCATCACTCCTCTTTCAATGAGCCTTAGACAATCATTTATTTTCCACTTAATCGGTTTAGTCCGTGGAGGCTGCACTTCACCAGGAAACCATTTGGGAGAAGGAGAAATATTCACTCAAAATATCTTGGTTCATTGAGCCCATTAAGAATCAGAAAGGAGGCCGGCACAGTGGCGCATGCCTTTAATTCCAGCACTTTGGGAGGTTGAGGTGGGTGGATGACTTGAGGCCAGGAGTTCGAGACCTGCCTGGCCACCACGGTGTGATCCCATCTCTACTAAAAAACAAAAAACAAAAATCAGCCTAGTGTAGTGGTACAGGACTGTAATCCCAGCCATTCCATCTCAAAAATATTCAGCAAGGCTCCATCTCAAAAAGAAAAAAATCAGAAAAGAATAGCCACCTTTATTCTTGCTGTTGCTTTACAATCTTTTGTCTTAGGTAAGTCAAATTTAAAGAAAGTCTCTGGCACAGGAGTGTGATATTCTTGTGTCTGTTTACTTCAAACATTGTTTAGACTATTCCTCTGGTCTAAAATAACCTTATCCAGCCTACGCATGACTTCTAGAGAGTTTATCACATCCTTCATGGAAAATTTCTTTTTCTTCAGTATCATGGAAATGATAAGATCCTGACAGGAAGACTGAGCACCTGAAACATAGTAGTGATGAGTGGAACTAAAGTTTAGGTTAGTTGAACAAAGTTAAGTTTACAGAAGAGAAAAGTTGCTGACAGCCAAGAAAAAACGATGTGAAATCAACCAGTTCCCCACATGCATTTTGAAATGCAAATACATTTAACACTCAGAGAGGTGCAGGGGAATCTAGCTATTTTGGGCTATTCTGAGCAAGGACAGCTGTATGTTCTGAAACATATGGCTCAACATTTGTAAAAGGGAAAGGGGTGAAGGAAGAAACCACAGAATGGCAAATTTGAATTGGTCATTTTGAGATTCCTTAAAGTTCTGACATGAGAAAAACGATTCCCTAACACTCAGCGCGCTAAGTATCAGTCATTGGGGAACACTCTGTCAGCTGGTATTTGAATTGGAATATGTGGAGATGGGGTTCTTTCTACACAACAGGCCAGTGCACAGGCCAGTGCAGTTCACCCCAATCAGCAGGACAATTCCTCCGTCTCATTTTGTCCCTGTATATGTGCTTGGGTTGAACGGGTCATGGAAAGGAGTGGATCGCTCTCTAAATATGACAGGAGTTCTTTCAAGGGAGCTGGGAGCCAAAGGACTTGCTTTTCTGGCTTCTCAAGTTTCCAGTGCCAACAAGGCTCCCTGGAACCTCCAAGCTATGACACGATTATGCTCATTTCAAAGGACAAAGAGGACCAGCCCTCCAGACACTCCCAGACCAAAACTGTTTTTATTAAGGATTTTCTCCACTTACCTGGGAGTGGTTCGGTTCTGGAGCTTTGTGGAGGTATTTCCCCGCACACTCCTGCCATCCTGGCAGACAACTGTACATCCTAGCCTATTTCACATCCTCCTCCCTCCTTTTCTTATCTCTCCCTGATGTGTGATTTACCCTGCCCTGTACCCTCCACCATCTGGACCAGACTTTCTGCCTCTCTGTACCTAATTATTCCTCTTATTCTCTAGAACTACCTCTTCCCTTTTGCCTATGACTCATAACCTTTTATTAACAAACAATTGATTCTTTGCTCTTCCAATGTTCCTGGCTCAGTTTTTCTTTTCTGTATTCTGTTAGGTGCACACTGACGGGTAAATACAAAAGTATGTTATGTTACTACTCACCCCAACACACACACACACACACACACACACACACACACATAGAGTAAACCTTTTCTTAACCTCACTGGGGTCACCATGCAAGTAATATTTACAGTCCCAGAGATTGAATCTGCAACACCCAGCTGAAAAATCTTTAAATTTCAGAAGGCAAATGAAAAGAAAAACATAAATGAGTAACACGACAATTTGACAATGAAGAAAACCAAAGAGGAAGAGAGATCTGAATATAAAATGGCTAATATTAAAGGATAAGAGAAAATATGAATGAGATAATAAGGGAAGGGAAAAATCGTTTCTCAAAAGGGGCAGATGTATTGTCCTTATTTCTAGATCACAGACAGGGACCTAACAAAGGAGCAGGTATCAGGAACTCTTTATTTTGAATTGTCTGTTGACTAGTGTATTCTGGTGCAAATCACTTAATCTCTCCTTATGTCTCCACTTCAGTATCTATAAAACTATATGTAATAAATCTAAACCACGACCCATGCGCAGTCTAAGGAACACCTGATTCAAGATTATTCAGGGTGACACTAATGTTCCAGGTTATTTCTGCTATGACTGATATTGTCAGAGAAGCCCAGAAAGGGTTTAGAAATATTTGAAGATAAGAGTTGGAGCCGGGGAGGGATTGACTTGAGACTTCAAAACAATACCCTCACACTTGTGATCTCAACACTTTGGCAGGCAGATCACTTGAGGTCAGGAGTTTGAGACCAGCCTGGTCAACATGGCGAAACGCTGTCTCTACTAAAAGTACAAAAAAATTAGCTGGGCATAGTGGCACACACCTGTAATCCCAGCTACTTAGGAAACTGAGGCACAAGAATTGCTTGAACCCGGGTGGTAAAGGTTGCTGTGAGCCAAGATCATGCTACTGCACTCCAGCCTGGGCAACAGAGTGAGACGCCGTCTAAAAATCATAATTATAATATTCTCAAAGGGACACTGCCAGAGGACAAAATCAGCAGGATTTTTTCTTAGTGATGATTGATGGATTCCCCGTCTACCTGGGAGTGGTTAGGTTTTGCAGCTGTGTGGAAGTGTTTCCGCTGACATTCCTATTGTCCAGGCAGGTTCATTCTGAAAAGCAGCTTGCTGACAGGGGTGTGCTGGCTGCAACAGAGGAACAATGACGGTTAATTAAGAAGAGGACCCAATAATGAGAAATCACAAGCTCCTGGGCCGCAAAAGTTTGCCTGACTACTTAACTCGGCAGTGCCTTTAGACTCTTCAGCCAGTTCTGCCTGTCAGAGCTCAGAGAATTGTCCTAATTGGTACAGAAAAGTTTGAGAAATTATGCTACAACAAAATGGCTACAATTTCCTAGAGAGAGTTGCAGCAGGAGGAATTATCATTTGAAAATTCATTCCAGGTTTTTGAGCAATTCACCTAAAGATATCTCCAGTGGAAAATGTGTCCACATTTTCATAGGTGGATATAATATGAAATACTTTTCATTTGTGCAGTATTTTCAGTTTGTGTGGGACCCACATATATTCTCTCATTTTTTCCTCCTATGCCCTCCTTCCACCCCAGCAACGCTATGAGATTGTCACTATTACCCACAGTTTACAGATGAGCAATCTGGAGCCCACATACATTCGTTCATCTGGGTCCATGTCGTAAAGTTCTTAAGAAACCTTGCTAGGACTTAATCTCAGATTTTCTGACTCCAAGTTCACTGTTCCTTCTTTTATCTTATTTTCACCTAAGAAGATAAAAATGCATCAATTCAGAAAAAAAAAAAATAACAAGAGTTAAAGAAAAAAATGAAAACAAGGCAAGGCATGTTTGGTGTTTGCCTAGAATTCCTGATTTGTGATATTAAGAGTAAGCTGATTTATTTCTCCAAATTATGCTTGTTTCTAGACATATGCTTGGTTTCCCAAAAGGATTAGCTGATTCCACTAAAAAGTCTCCTAAGCAAGTGTTTCATAAACATTTTTAGTCACTTGGCGCTCATTGACTGAACCAAACTCTGGTCACACTAGCCGATATATAAAAATATGAAAATGAATTGAATTGAGGGGAGGAAGATGTAACCATAGGCGGACGAGACAAACACCGAATCTTCACAATACAAAACAACCGGGAGATGGGTTGATGGTTGATTTTGCTTCTTAGTAGGACTTTTCTGAATTTTTCAAATGACCTCCAACAACTATGCATGACTTCTGTAATTAGGAAGGAAGTTATACATTTTTATTTATTATAAGAATTATGCTGTGTTAGCTGAATGAACTATAACATTGCAATTAAGACCCAGAAGTCACAGCAGCACACATTAGGTACAGAAGAAACCATCCTGAGACGCCTCTCCCTGAATCTCCTGCAACTCATAAAGGGACCCCACCCTCCAGATCATTATTAAAGGTAATGGTTCTAGAGGATTCTGAGGGAATAACACAGTCTATACTTACTCCCTTCCCCAACCCGGTGCAAACGACAGTCTAATTTAAACATATTTTTAAATCTTGCTTCATTGTGTTGCTTATTCAAACTCAGTATTTTAGAAACGTATTCCTGTTAGACAGAAGTACAAGCAGCCTGGATGCTGTGGGGTTTGTTACAGGAGCCCCGCATGCCAGGAAGTATGGAATCGTGAAGGGTGACAGGTGGAGCAGACACGGGGTGTACATAAGCTTGTACAGAAAGGAAATAGCAATGAGGATGGGCTTTGCGCAAACGTCTCCCTGGTGTCTGACCTCTGTGGGCACACCCACACGGAGCATCCCCGACCGCCATCCCCACCCTCCCTTCCTCTTGCTCCATTCCTTCCCACAACTCTGCCCTTTGCTTCTATCACAGCGTCACTTGCCAAGGTTCCTACATGAAGATCTATTGAGTCATTTGAAAGACTTGTAAGGGCCCACATGGCTAACACACAAAACAAACAGGAACTGACTTGTGTGCCTAGAATGCATCTCTTTCCTCTGAAAAAGGAGTGGCTGGGAAAAAAATCCACAGAGTAGGTTCCAGTGTCACTACATCTGGAAGTCGAGCTGGAGGAAACGAGTCGGATGCTTACCTAGTAGCCCTCAGGGGTTCCTGGGACCAAAATGAATAGAGCTTTTCATTTCATTTTGCTCCCACCTGACTTTATAATAACTCTATGAAGTGGATTTTTCAATATACTCTCTGCTCTTACATCCCATCGTCAGCTCACTTCCACCCTCGCCTCTGCTTCAACCAGTTGGGGAAAAGTCTCTCATACATGACTATTGGCAAAGTGTTCCCACAAGTCATTAATTGAATCCTATTTCCCATAATACCTATAGTACAAATTATTTCACATATCCAATTGCAGAAGAGATATCCCTGAATTTGTTTTTAAGACACTCATACAACTCAACTATTATGGATGGAAGGAAATCTGGTCTTTAGCATTATATACTGCTGACCTACTTTGTCAGGATCAAATTGATAAATATGAGAAAATTAAGCTAGACACTAAGGTCCATAAGGGTAAAGACCATTTCTCCCCACGTACCCCAGTGCCTAACACAGGCCTGGCATGTGGATGGTATCAATAGCATTTGAATTAAAATGTAATCAAATTGAATAGAAGTTTAATGATATCACCAAGCTTAATTAGGCTGCAGTATTGTCAAAAAGAAAAAAAAAATCTGGATCCTAAATAGACTAGTAGGTTCAGAAAACCCTGCCTGGTGGGTTTCCGCCTGCACAGTGTAAACAGACTACAGCATTGACTAGAGAGAAAATAGGGAAGGAGGAATTTGCCTATGCAAAGCCCAAGAAGTCGGCACTCCCCACCACTGGGTATGAAGCCCGGTGAGATTTGGCAGTCAGTCCTAGCCAAAGGGGAAAGAAGCTGTGCTGTCTTTGAGGACAGGCTTTCTGGAGAGACCTGCTCTCAAAAATCTCAAGGCCATGACAAGTCACCACAAATCTGTCCTTTGCTAAACTGACTCTAAAGTGAAGCCACCAACTCCCTGCTGGGTTCCAAAAGCTTTTACATATTCAAGAGTCTTTTTCAAACAGTAGCTTCAGAAAGACCTTTTTGAGATTTTTTTTTTTTTTCATTTTAAACATCTTTTGTCTGGCAAATAATTTCATCCTTCATCATTTTAATGTGTAAAACATTTCCGGCCAAAATGTGATTGAATTGTGCCAGATCAAAGGTTCTAATGCGATTTTTCCAAGTCAGTAAAAAAATAGAATGTTAAGTATGAGAACCATTCTGAGAGCAGGGGTGAAATGTAGTCCTCTCTCCTTTGTGAACAGGGTAAGAGGAGAAGACAAAAACGCAGGAAAAACAATTCAGGGAAAAACAAGAACATTCAAAAGCCCAGAAAAGAATTCTGAAGTGGGGAAGACCTGTAGAACGTCTTATTAAGGATGAGTGGCAGCTAGAAAAAAGCAGACCCTTCAAGGAAGCAGAGGATAGGCGAAGTCAACAGGAAATGGAATATTTAAAGGGGTTATTTAAGGTTATCTGAGAACTTAATGTGCCCTAAATGTGACCCAGTAGAGAAGGAAAGGTTTCTGTAGCGATGCTAAGAGGTTGTCTGCTGGATGCATTAGAGTGGCTATTAGAGTTTTGGGGAGTTTTTGTTTTTTTAATCAATATGTGATCCAAGAATCAGATCAAAGAAGGCCCCTTCTCCAAGCCCCATAAGCCAAGCATGGGCTGCCTATGTTGGAAGGACCTGTACATACACAAATCGCCTCCCTCATCTGCCTCCGTGTGTTTTCCATGGACTCTTCACAAGCCTAAACGGGCAATGTTCCAGCCACGAGGCATGAGGCTAGAGAACAGCTTTTTTGTCTTCACCAGCCAAACATTCACTTCCTGTGAAGCCAGATAGATAATTAGAGGGAAACAAAACCGCATTGCAGGGTCATCAGTCCAGCCTTGCAGCTTCTAAACAGAAACGTATGCAGTGAATCAAAAAAGGCTTGACTGGATGCGCCTTGGTCGAAGCACTGAGAGTCTACCTAGAGCATTCGGCAATGTCTGGAGCATTTCCGGAAGCCATCCACAGGAAACTGAAGCCACCGCATTTATTTTATAAGGATTCATTCTCCCCAGGCTGCTGGGTTTAAAATGGGCCGAGTGAGCCAGAGTACAAATTCGAATTTGCTTAGCCAATACCGAATCCTGCTAGATCATAACCCTCTGCTGCCAAACTTCTGGAAAACTGCTTAAGTTATGGCCCTAATGTCTCTTGTCAGAGCACAGATGGATAAAATCTTCTCCCACTTTCTGGGAAGAAACCAGTAAGCTGGGATAGCTTGGAGCACACTGGAACATTGCAAACCACAAATGTCTAAACCACCCAGCCAGGTGAGTCCATCCAGTTCTGATCTGAAATGCACCCTGAAGCAATACAGGCATGCAGAACAGAGTTGCCCTGGTATAGTTAGCAGCGTGGGAAGCTGTGTGATTAAAACCGATGAATGTTGTAATCCCAGCACTTTGGGAGGCCGGGGCGGTCAGATCACGAGATCAAGAGATCTAGACCAACCTGGCCAACATGGTGAAACCCCGTCTCTACTAAAACAAAAAAATACAAAAATTAGCTGGGCATGGTCCCAGCCACTTGGGAGGCTGAGGCAGGAGAATTGCTTGAACCCTGGAGGAGGAGGTTGCAGTGAGCCGAGATCGCGCCACTGCACTCCAGCCTGGTGCCTGGCGACAGAGCGAGACTCTGTCTCAAACAAACAAACAAACAAAAACTGATGGATGTGCATGGGAGTTGCATGAGTGAGCAGAAGAAAGTGTAGCATTTGATACAATCTTGCTCCTTTGGAATAGAACACTTACACCTCTGGTTCTCATTTGCAAAAGGAAAAAAAAGCAAAAGAATAAACAACAGAAAATATGCCTTTGGATGCTTCTGCCAACATTTGAGCAAACCTTTAAGGAGATTCCAAGCAATAGAACTTGGCACTGTGTGCTTCACAAGTTGGTATAAAATAATTGGTGCCAAATGCTAAAAGGGAATATCCTTATGACTCTGCGTGAGAACTCTGGCAAAGCCCCCTCTCTTGCAAAAGGGTCTTCCATGATGCTTTTGCCACAGAAATCCAGTATAATTCCATGGCACGGGGGTTTGGCACCTTTTCCTGGCATGGCTCCTTGCTGTACATATATGTGTATTTCCAAGTATCCATGCTTAATGAGCCTCAAATTCTACCTGATTCTCCTAGTTAACAAGGTTTAGGCAGTCAGAAATATGTTGGGGCAATCATGGCATAGCTTTAAAACAGAAGGAAGGTGTTCTGTTCCTGGAAAGACTCCAACAGTTCACAACCCTGACAAAGCCATCCAGATGGGGCCAAGGTCTGAGTCAGAACCTGTTGTGGCCTGTTAATGTGACCAGGTCCCCAGAGTTTCTGGAGGACTTCACTGTAGTCTCCTTCAGCAAATGAGTTGCTCCCACTTCCACCTCAAGCAAGTTGACACTGAACAGCAAATCTGCCCTATATTCAGCTGAAAATTCATGTTGGTTTGAAAGCCAAGAAAAGACGATAAAACCTCTTGAGGAAGCTAATAAGAGGGTTTTACCTAAGGACAAAAATACAGTCGAGAATAATCTTTAAATTGGAGCTGCGGCTATGGTTGGTCCTCATCTCTAGACATACAAACCATATCATTGCTAATTTAATTATTCATCTACATCACGCAGGGATCCGTCACTAAGCTTTAATAAGAGAAATTGTATTCTAGCACCACTGATCTCAAGGAGCTGACAACAGTCATCATAGGCAATACTTGTAAAGGTGTTTTACATTTTACAGATGCTGTTGCATGTATCAATGTGGAAATAAGTAAGAGAAGTATAATGTAAATGAGAATAAAAGAATCATTATAAACTGGTGTAGAATACATCAAATGACTGGTGCTGAGTCATCACTGGGATATCAGAGGAGAAAACAGCCGCTTAAACCAACCGAAGGATAATTGGGAATGATGGGAGATTTGAAAGAGAAAAAGCATTCTTACCAGAGAAGATAAACATCTTTTTTTTGGTCAGATAACAAACTGTATTTTGAACCTCTCTATGTTGCAGGCACTGTGCCAGATGCCAGATTTACAACCACAGAAACAGAGAGGCAGAATGTCTTCATTTCCAGTGGACAAGACAGACGACGTATAAATAAACACATAAATAAACAAGATAATCAGATAATGCAATAAGTGCCATGAAGGAAATAAATGGTGATATGACCAGCCTTTTTTCTTTGTTTAGTTGTCCGTTGGCAATACTCTGCACATAGCAAGTGCTCAGTTAGTTCAATCTTATTAAACATGTGGTAACACAAAACTGCGTAATACAGAATAGAAGATCCAATGACAATTTCACCGACTCCTCTGCAGTTGGAAATCCACCGAGTGTAAATTGACTTTGGCCTGCTGGTCATCCTCAAGACAGCAATTACATGCCTCCTTCACTCAGTATCTGAGCCAAACGTACAATCAAATTAGAACACAATAATGAAGGTAGAAGAATCAAATGACGTTAAAAATGAATAAAATATTGTTATAATATGAAGAGGCAAATTTATGATTAATATAGAAAATTCCTAACATATTCTCTCGTATGCCTTTGAAAAGACAGAAAATGATGTGGGAAGGCAACCGAAAGTTTGTCTTTCTGAAAACAAAGTGCAACTTCTTCAAAAAAGAAATCACAGTCATAGAACTGGATACACAGTGCCAAGAAAACAACTTGATTGCCCCCTTGTCACTGATTGGTTAACTAAAACGATTTTATTTGCATCGTATGATTGTGGTCTTAGTCTGAAGCACACTGTTCCACATTTAGTCTGATGTTTGACCCCTGTGAAAGAAGAAGAAATTCATCCACTGAGGCAAGATGTGTTAACAGGGATAACAGTATGAAAAATAGGATCGTGCTTTCTCTCCGGGCTGAAGGAGACTTTCTTCTGTGGCAGTGGTGGGGAGCGTGTTAAGGGAAAGCAAAGAGAAGAAACAAAATAACACTCAGCTTCTGATATTCAAATAACATTTTTCAGCAAATAGTCTTGAAAGCAGGCTATGTCAAGAACTAGAGAGAACATATTCTACAATTTTGCAGAATATCAAAAGGCAAGCCTAGAGAATTCAAATCGTATTGTCTTCTATAGTCAGAAAATACAATCCTTTGATTTATTGATAACTAGGCCCTGAGCCTAGTATGATATAGAAGAGGAAAAATCCTAAAGCCCTTTCCTACAATCCTTCAAGAGACCAGGAGGGCTGTGCGCTCCCTTGCTGGTTACATGAAAGCAATGCAGCAGAGAACTCCAAGAAAACCCTAAGGTATTGCTGTAGAATAAAACTTTCCATGATGATGTGGAAGATTCTTTGCTTGAACAAACTTAGGCTCCTGAACCTACTCCTAGGCCTATCTGTGCACTTCCTTGTAAAATCCAGTTTTCTCAAGAGCCTGGCCAAATCACTTTAGCAAGAACTCCCCACCCTCAATATCTGATAACGTTTCTCATCCTCCACTATCCCCCAGGTAATATCTGATAACACTGCTGTCTTTAGCAATAACCCTTTGAGTTGGGTTTAGCCAGAATCCCCCTTACCCCTGGTGTTGCCTTTTAGTCATTTTTCCATCCACTGATCCACATTCTGTTTCTTGGCTATAAATCCCTATTTACCCATGCTGTATTCATAGCGGAACTCAATCTCTCTCTGAGTACAAGACCCCATTGCCGTGGTCCTTATACTTATGACAATGACCTTGCGTAATGTCTGCCTTATCATGCTTTTAAAAGTGTCACTGAATAATTTTTTCTTTAACAGATGGATACTTTTTATATTTGTGCTTCTCAATGTAGCAATTACTAGACACATGTGGCTGACAGGCACTTAAGATGTGACTAGCATAAGTGAAGTTTAATATTTTATTTTAATTGACTTAAATTTTAAAAGCCCCGTGTTGCTTGTGACTACACCGGAGAGCACAGCCCCAGGGGATGACAAAGTCCCATGATGAAAGAGATCCAGATTAAATCACTACTTGGAAGGGAGCCACCTAAAAAATATCATGATGCCCAGCAGACCATGGAGAGCAAGAAATAAATATTCTTTGTTCTAAGATTTCAGAGATTGCAACAGCAGGTAGTTTTAATTAATACTGATAGGTACTCTTACTTTAACCATTTTATCCATGAGGAAACTGGAACACACAGAAGTTAAGTAACTAGACCGGCCACGGTGGATCACGCCTGTAATCCCAGCACTTTGGGAGGCTGGGGCAGGCGGGTCACCTGAGGTCAGAAGTTCGAAACCAGCCTGACCAACATGGAGAAATCCTGTCTCTACTAAAAATACAAAATTAGCCAGGCATGGTGGCTCATTCCTGTAATCCCAGCTGCTCGGGAGGCTGAGGCAGAAGAATCACTTGAACCCGGGAGGTGGAGGCTGCAGTGAGCCGAGATCGCACCATTGCACTCCAGTCTGGGCAACAAGAGCAAAACTCCATCTCAAAAAAGAAAAAAAAAAGAAATTAAGTAATTAGCCCAAAGTCACCTGGCTACTAAGTTGTAGGATAAGGATAGAGCCAGGCAGTCTGGCTAGAGAGCCCACCCAAACTCTTAGACGCTTTCCTATACTACAGTTCCACAGGGTGCCTGTGAGCAAAAGGAAAGGTATAGTTTATGGTCCAGACATCATTACTTTACGTTAAAATATACTTTTGTAAATTTGCTCAATTGTATAATCCCTTTCCCATGTGGCTCACAAGGAATCAAATCCTTAGACAGCCTCACCAATTACAAAAGTGGGCATGCACATTTCATACACATATAAAACCTGCCGTCTGGTTTCTCTGGAAATGACAAGACACTCTGCCACAGGAACACAATGAAAAGTGAGTCAGTTGTGCCCAGACTGAAGGAATGAGGAGTTCTGTAAATATGAAACAGATGGGATTTCCGGAGCTGTTCTCATGCATTTTGGCAGTTTTCGAATGAGCTAGGATTTAAAATCCATTTGATTTTTCATGAGGATCTGAGTTGATTGGAACTGATAACAATTGTCTCCAGCCTTGCTCATCCATGCTACCCTTCTATTAGGTTGGTGCAAAAGGGATTGTGGTTTTTGCCATGACTTTCAATGAATATACTCGTAATCTAATGGATATACTCATCTCCCCTTTGAGCAGCTGTGATTTAGCCTGATGGCCTCAGCTCATGCACTGACTTGTAAATTAGACTTGCAGACGACTCTAGGATCTTCTTTCTTTCCCTGAGGTCTCTTTAGTACTTATGTACTCAGTTTACAATATGATAATATGCTCCCATGTAAATAACATTTGTAAACATTCTTATGTACATAGTTCATAATAAAGTAGGTACTGTTTATTGAGCATCAACTTTGCACGAAGCAATTTATCTGTATCCTCTCACACAAATCCTGACAAAATGCGAAATAACACCATTATCCACTGTTGAATACCAACAGAAATGCTTATGCAGCCTTTCAATGAACCAGGTATCTTTCCAAGTTAGTTAAGTCATAGCTCAGTCTGCACAAAAATAAGAAAAGTACATAATCATTATCACTATTTCACAGACTGGAAATTGAGGGCAGAAGATGTTAAATAACTTGCCTAATGTCGCAAGGCTAATAAGCAGCAGAGCCAGGATTTCAAACCCAGGCATTCTGGCCCCAGAGCTACACCTTTGAACTGGTTACTGTACCTCCTGTCTGTTTCCAGTTCAGAAAACACTTACTCGAGATTACAAAGCTAATACAGGATCATGTGGTTCCATAGCTCATCAGTTTCTCCCCATCGGTTTCCCCAAACATCCCTTGTCCTAAGAATCTCTGGTATAGCTTATTAATAGAGAAGCCCAAAGGTGATTAGGTTATTTTCAGAGGAACCAAGCAACTATAGAAACTGCATGTTGAACAAGAGGCCCCAGTGATCCTGAAGGTTAGGCAGCCTCGGAAACCACCGCGATGCTCCACAGAGCTCCCTCCTTTAGACTCTGAGCTCTTCACTGACATTGTGGACCACCACGGCGGTGGAATGTGCAGCAGTTTAGTCAGCCTCATGGATGTACAAGGGAACTGATGGGTGTTTGGGAGTAGCACAGGTTTTGTGGGCTCTTGCCACCTCTTCCTGCGTGTGAGAGTGTGGCTATGTCTGAGCATGTCTTGTGTGTGTTTCTCGGTCTTCTTTCCCAGCCACTTCTGCCCTATTTCACTTTCCCTCCTTGGGGCTTGTCTGTTCCCTATTTGGCCTCCAACCCTTTGTTCCTCTCCATTACCAGATGTCAGGAACTTGCAACTGATTAGCAGGCTACGGCCATTATCAGTCAGTCCCTGACGGTGTCGGTAACCCAGGATAGGAAATGTAGGTGGGGTCTTAAAACTAGCAAACCCTCTGGCTCCAGGTGCCTATACAGGAGGGGCAAAGAGAGGAGGGAGCTGGCCCACCACCCTGGGCCATCCCAAGGAAAGACTTAAAATATTGAAGTACCTCACCGGACTGGCTTAGGACTGAACCTGTGATTATGGCAGTGTGAACTGGGCTGTCCCCAGCAACCTCACTCCCAGCCCTTTTATTCCCCTGCCCTTCCTTCCTTCCCTGGGGTTTTGCCACATCCTGAACACCTTTAGATTCCTATATGTGGATAAGGTCCCAGGATGTGTGTATGTTGGGAATAACGGTGTTTATTTGGAACAAACAGAAGGATGAAGCCAACTGAGAGCGTCAGAAGTGTCCAAGGGCAAACCACACCAACGGGAATTAGCACAGAAAGTCGTGTTGAAAAACAGCAGACTTAGAATTAGGAAACCAGGCCCTTGAGACCTATCTCTTCCACTTAGCAGTTCTACAGCCAAGGAAGTCAAGAGACTTTTCTCCATGCATATTACCTCTTCTCTAAAGGAGTAGGTTGGATGGTTTAATCCTGTGACTCGCTTTCCAGGCTAATATTCTATTTTTTAAGGCAAATTCCATTTAAATATAGAGTACTAATAACAATTGAAAAGATGAAAGTGTCATGCGAATTTAAGTACAAGACCAAAAAACCTGAACTAAGAGCTCAGGAGGTCCTTAGCCAAAATAGAGATAAGTACCAGGGAATATTGCAAGCAGCGAGGCTGGATCTCGTCATCTGCCCTGAAGCACAGCCGCCTCAATCTTGGCCTCTCTACCGTCCCACCCACTCCCAGGACAACATCTGACCTGGATTACAAGGGAGACTTGGAGTTTGCAACCTTATTACCTAGTAATGTGGCTAACCATTTCCAGAAATATAAATATCAAACACTGCATGACAGGTCAGAGTTGAGTCATTCAGGGAAAAAAGCACACAAGAGCTGGTGTGGGTAGGACCACAGGAAGCTTTGATTGAGAAACCTGAAACCTTTTGTCTGCGTCCTTCATTCTCTGGGCCACTCATGGATTCAGAACAGAATTGTTCAAGCCTGGCCTTAAAGCAGCAGGGTAACTAATTCTCAGCAGCTGCACTCAATTAAAGTGAGTCTGAGTACCCTGACAAAGAAGACTTAAACCCCCAAGGAAATTGCCTAATAAAAAGCCCTGGCCCTGAAATCATCGATTTGAAGAGTTAGAAGGGACCTTAGAATGATTTAGGACAATCTTATTTCATAGACGAGAAAGAGCTATGGGTACCCTGAAATATACATTTTACCCCATGTCCCTAAGCCTTAAAATATAAACTATCATTTATACTAAATCTGGAATCTTTTTTAATATATAGCTTTGGTGCATAATTGGTGCTGTCTTTGTCTCGTATAGAGAAAGTGGAACTCCTGAATCATAGCAGCTACTATTTCTATCACATTTTTCTCATTATAAAAAAAATTCCCATATAGAAATCTCTTTTGAGCTTCACCAAAAACAAACAAACTCTGTGAAGTAGGTACTGTAATTCTACTTTAGAGATAAGAAAATTCTGGCCCAAATTACGCAAGTAGAACATAACAGAGCCAGGATTTGAATGGACGCCCAAATCTCAGATTATTTCTACTACTCTACAGATCCCACCACAAAGTGAATAGCTCAGGTAACAAAGTAAAGAGCACAAGGGTGTGTTAAACATGATTTGCCAAGGTTCACGTACAGCCAGTGGACACTGCCTGGCCAAATCTCTTGTTTTCTGTCAGCATCCATTCTGATGAGGAAGCACTGTTGCTAAATACCGTGAATACCAACCCCACTATTAACAGTCATCATGGCAGACTCAGGCAAGGTAAATAGGTAAGCAAGGTAAGTGGATACCCACTCAGTGGGTCTTATTTCACCGCACCCAGCTGCAGATATCTAAAAATTCGGGCATCTGAAAATCTGCTACCTGTTAAAAGTTATTTAAGCACCTACTAGGTGTTGACACTTTATGATGAAGGAAGGATCGGAAAGCTGAGCTTTTGACAGGAAGGACAGAAAACACAAGGTTCCTGGCAACCAGAGGTGGGAGAAGAGGGAAAAGTTGGCAAGGCAAGAAGAGAAAGGGAAGACGTAGAGTAAAAAAGCAGAACTCCCAGGTAGGATACGAATGTTCACCGAATTCTTTTTCAGATGTCATTGTCAGTGGTTGATGCTTTCTTAATATGACCTAACTTTTATCCTCATTACAATCCTATAATATTGATATTAACATGTTACAAACTTGACTTAACGTATAAGTAAACAGAGTCTTAAGATCAGCCTTTCTTAGTTTACACTTTTGCCAGGTCAGTGCTTCAATCTTCACTTTCTAAATTATTTTTGAAAGTATTAACTAATTCCACGTGCCACCCCTGTGGAACGTGCTGGGTAAATTTAAAGTGTCCTCGTTTATGGATGAGAAATGAAGCAATGAGACTGTAAGACATAGTCAAGTCTAAGTAAAGAGGACTAAGAAGCATCCAAAAAAACCATACCTCATCTTGATAATATTCTATCTTTTACCTGGATCTGTTTCCCCACCAAATCTCATGTTGAAACGGAATCCCTGGTGTTGGAGGTAGGGCTTGGTGGGAGGTGTTTGGATCATGGGCAGATCCATCCCTTTGGCGATAGTTCAGGTGAGATCTGGTGGTTTAAACATGTGAGGCACCTCCCCGCACCCCCACCTCTCTCTCTTACTCCTGCTTTTGCAATGACACACCTGCTCCTACTTCACCTTCTGCCATGAGTAAAAGCTCCCTGAGGCCTCCCCAGAAGCCAAACAGAGGCCAGCGCCATGCTTCCTGTACAGTCTGCAGAACCGTGAGCCAATTAAACTTCTTTTCTTTATAAATTCCCCAGCCTCCAGTATTTCTTTATAGCAAAAAACTACCTAACAAAACATGCATACTATAAAAAGCATATTACTGACGTCATTTTTTTAAAAATGAGTTAAGAAAAGAGGTGTCGTCACTTTTAAATTGTATAACTAATCAAAGGGAGCAATCGATGGAAAAGCAAGGTATTTTAGTGATGGCAAAGGGCCCTATCGGAGTAGGAATTCCAGTCTGATAATATGAGAAATATTACGAAAATTACATTTTGGCATCGGGCTCCTCTCCTGGACTGATGAGTCAGAGATAGTTCAGGTTTGGTACGAAGGCAAAAGCAGAGAAACAAATTCTTGCTTGCTCCAAAAAACAAAACAAAACAAAACAACAAAAACTTGAAACCTTCCTAAAAGCATGTGATTTTTTATTATTTTATTAATTTTTAAAGAATTTCTTAACAAGCTTTAAAATAGAAGTAGCATCACATGTGAATATCAGGTATACATTTTCCGAATACCTCTCACTATGTAATCAGTTGGTAGCTGTTTATTAAGCACCTATTCCCTGCTTAGCATTCTACTTGCTGCGATCTGATCATCTCTAAGACATTCTCACCATGACTATTTAATCCTATACAAGGGAGAAGTGTGCACTTGATACTCAACTCTGTTATCAAGAAACACCACCACACTTTATTTTAAAAACCCTGCAGTGACATGGAAGACTTGGTAATTTACTCCTTAAACCATTAAGAAAATAGCCAATCAGCCATCATGTGCTGGCAAATTAAAAATAAATAAATAAATGAAACAAAACAAAAGCATTGTAATGAAGAGCTACAGCATTTGCTCAGTTTCTTTAATTGCTGGTGCTTCGGGGCAACAGAGAGAAATGGATGACTGAATTTAGAGTATCTTATTGAATTAAAAGTCCTTGGAACCAAAAAGCTTTTTCTTGATTACGGTGTAAGTTACCCTAAAAGATAATGTCTAAGAGCCATTTTCTAGTCTACAGCTGATTTAGAACCAGGGACAGCTAAGAAAATAAAAGTTATCATTGAATGATTTTCATTTCCCTATGGTCACATACTTCTAATGAGTTCAATTTGGGGCTCCATCTATTTTTTCAGCAATGTACACTTGGGAGTTTGCCACAGAATTATTTATAGTGAAATAGCTCAAAATTATTTAGCTGTTCAAATTCTGAGTAGTGGTTTAAATGCATTCTTGATGAGACTGTCTTTCAGCATGTAATACAATGCCTTGGGCTTGGTAGGTATTTGATAAACGTGTGTTGAATTAAATGGACTTGTTGATTTGGTCAAACCTACGCCCAATTATTTACTCAGGGATATGTCAGGATCTCAGGCATTGAAAGAGAAATTAGAAATATACATCTTAAATACATAACAAACTGTTGACAGTGTTTGGTATGACAGGAGTCCAACTTGAATTAACTTGATAAATGAGGAAATTATTAGCACAAATGTATAAGGAAATGTGAAAAAGTAAAAATTATGGAAAGATCAGGGATATCACTTATTCTCAGAAACAAGTGAAATCAGAACCTCAGACAATGCCAAACCTCTCTCTCCAGCTGTCCTTTCTGCCTCTCTCTGTGTGGGCTTCCTTCTCTCTCAGCACATACTAACTTTCTCCAGATGGAAGAAAACATGGAAACGCCAGTCAGAAACTCTTCATCTCATAGCCTCCATCTCCAGCATGGCCTAGCTCATCACAGTTTTACTAAGAAAACCGGCAAGGAGGTAATCTGATTGGACAAACTAGGTTCAAAGTGTCCAACCATCAGCCAATCAATAGTGTCTAAAACAGCAGGTATTCCTCCTGCATCCCCAGGACGAGAACAGGGAGAGGAACAGTTACCAAAAGACTGGAGGTGTTTCCTCCAGGAGAAAGGAGAACAGCAGTGCAACACAGCAAAACAGCAGGTGCTCCAAACAGATAAAACCCAAAACCACTATGATTCATCCACACAGGTCACTTTTGTAGGTAGTTATCTTATTATTATTATTATTATTAGAATAACAAAATTGCAGTGTGAACTTAGGCCTGCCACAGGTTATAAATGAAGTTATAATGTAATAGTTCATTAAAAAACATTTTTCTTAAGGTACAATTGAAATGCAATAAACTACACACATTTAAAATTTGCAATGTGAAACAATTTGACATATATATATATATATATATACACACACACCTTAATAAAACCATCACCACAAGCTTGAAAATGAGCTATCCATCACCTCCAGAAGTTTCCTCCTGCCCCTTTGCAGACTCCCCTCCTACCTCCTCACATCCCCATGCCACCAATGAGCCTTTCTGTCACTACAAAGTAGTCTGCAGCTTCTGAAATTTGCATAAGTGGTATCACACAGTATATACTTTTTCCAGTCTAACTTATTACATTCAGCATAATTGTTTTGAGAGTCATCCTTGCCATAGCATGTATCAATAGTTCTTTCCTTTTTATTGCTGAGTAGAATTCTAACACTTAGTGTTACGGACAGGGTGGCATCCTCTCAACATTCCTACATTGAAGCCCTAAAATCTAATACTTCAAAATGTGACTAAATTTGGAGATAGGGTCTTTTAGAGATAACTGAGTTGAAATGAGGCCATGAAGGTGAGCCCTAATCCTTCCTGACTGGTGTTCTTATAAAAGGAGGAGATTAGATACATAAGAAGCATTAGGTACATTTGAATGGAGCATGGAATGCCTAAGACCTCAAGAATGCTCTGAGGGAACGTAATGAGAACACAAGAAGGCAACCATGGAAGAGAGGCCTTAGAAAAAAAACCAGACCTACTGACATCTTGATCTTGGACTTCCAGCCTGCAGAACTGTGAGAATATACATTTCTTAGGAACGCTTTTACACTGTTGGTGGGAGTGTAAATTATTTCAACCATTGTGAAAGACAGTGTGGCGATTCCTCAAGGATCTAGAAATAGAAATTCCATTTGACCCAGCAATCCCATTACTGGGTATATATCCAAAGGATTATAAATTGTTCTACTGTAAGGACACATGCACACAAATGTTCATTGCAGCACTGTTTACAATAGCAAAGACCTGGAACCAACCCAAATGTCCATCGATGATAGACTGGACAGGGAAAATGTGGCACATATACACCATGGAATATTATGCAGCCATCAAAAACGATGAGTTCGTGTCCTTTGTTGGGACATGGATGAACCTGGAAACCATCATTCTCAGCAAACTGACACAAGAGCAGAAAATCAAACACCGCATGTTCTCACTCATAGACGGGTGTTGAACAATGAGAACACATGGATACAGGGAGGGGAGCATCACACATTGGGGTCAGTTGGGGGGAAAATAGGGGAGGGACAGTGGGGGGTGGGGAGTTGGGAAGAGAGAGCATGGGGAGAGATGCCAGATATAGGTGAAGGGGAGGAAGGCAGCAAATCACACTGCCACGTGTGTACCTGTACAACAATCTTGCATGTTCTTCACATGTACCCCAAAACCTAAAATGCAATAAAAATAAATAAATAAAAAGAAAATATGTATGTGTTGTTTAAGCCACTCAGGGGTCTTTAGTTATGGCAGCCCTAGCAAACTAATACATGAAGATTTACTACAGTTTGTTTATTCATTACCCCGTTGAAAAGCATTCAGGTTGTTTCCAGCTTCGGGCTATTACAAATAAAGATGCTAGGAAAATGTATGTACATATCTTTGTGTAAAGATAAGCTATCATTTTACCTGGACAAACACCTGGTACGTACGGCTGAGTCATACAGTAAGTGTTCTACGTGTTATTTAAAATACACCCTTTTTCAAAAAGTGGCTATAATATTTTACATTCCTACCAGCAGTAATATGAGAGTTCCTGGTGCTCCGTATCCTCAACAAAACGTAGAGACAGTCTTTAAATCTAAACACCCTGATAGGCAATGTAGTGACATCTCATTGTGGTTTTAACGTGCATTTCCCTAATGACTAATGAATTGGAACATCTATCCAATATCACATGCTTATTTACCATCCCTATATTCTCTCTGATGAAGGGTCTTTTTACGTCCTTCAACCATTTCTTGCTGGGTATGGTCATTGTTTTCATTTATTATTTTTTAAGTTCTGGGATACATGTGCAGAACGTGCAGGTTTGTTACATAGGTATCCATGTGCCACGGTGGTTTGCTGCACCTGTCAGCCTGTCATCTAGGTTTTAAGCCCCACATGCATCAGGTATTTGTCCTAATTCTCTCCTTCCCCGTGCCCCCATCTCCCGACAGGCCCCAGTATGTGATATTCCCCTCCCTGTGTCCATGTGTTTTCATTGTTCAACTCCCCTGAGAACATGTGGTGTTTGGTTTTCTGTCCCTGTGTTAGTCAGCTGAGGATGTTGGCTTCCAGCTTCATTCATGTCCCTGCAAAGGACATGAATCCTTTTTTATGGCTGCATAGTATTCCATGGTGTATGTGTGCCACATTTTTTTAGCCAGTCTATCACTGATGGGCATTTGGGTTGATTCCAAGTCTTTGCTATTTTAAATAGTGCTGCAGTAAACATATGTGTGCATGTGTCTTTATAGTAGAATGATTTATTATCCTTTAGGTATATACCCAGTAATGGGATTGCTGAGTCAAAAGGCATTTCTGGTTCTAGATCCTTGAGGAATCACCACACTGTCTTCCACAATGATTGAACTAATTTACACTCCCACCAACAATGTAAAAGCATTCCTATTTCTCCACATCCTCTCCAGCATCTGTTGTTTCCTGAATTTTTAATGATCGCCATTCTAACTGGCATGAGATGGTATCTCATTGTGTAGAGAAATTTGCATTTCTCTAATGACCAGTGATGATGAGCTTTTTTTCATATGTTTGTTGGCTGCAGAAATGTCTTCTTTTGAGAAGTAATTTTTTCTTGGATGCCTGACATTGTAAATTTTACCTTTCTAGGAATTAGTTTTATTTTCCTACAAATATTCTTGAGTTGTGTTTTGGGACGCAGGTGAATTACATGGAGAAAGTTTAATCTTCCTGAATCCTGCTTTTGAGCTCTGTTGAGTAAACTAGAACAGCATCTAGTCTAGGGCTATTGCAACCAACTGTTAAGGCAAAGCCCTCTAATGCTCTACCAGGTGTCCCATGTATTGTGAGGTTTTCTGTTCTGTTTAGTGGGAATAGAAACTCTTCCCAGTCCTGGCTGCATGTACTCTAGGGATTGTTTCCTCTACTCTTTTTGGACAGGTTTTCCCCCAGACTCAGGTAATTTTCTCACATGAATATGTTAATCAGTGATCAACAGCATACTTAGGGGATTTCTGCGCCTTGCCACAGTTCTTTCTGCACGCAGCTCTCAACCTAAGTCCCTGCCTTGTGAAGTTAGCCAACTCAGCCTCCTCAGATGCCCAGCCCTGCCTCCTCAGTGCAAAGAGGCAGCTGGGCTACCCCAGATACCCCCACATCCCCCACCCAACACCCACACAGGAGGCCTGGAAGTTCTCACAGGCAGCAGGCTGACTTATCACACAGCTCACCTCATTTGTTTCTCGCCTCTTAGGGGTCACTTCTTCATTGACTAATATTCAATGTCTTGAATGTCTTTGAGTGTTTAGGTTTTTTAAAAACTGTTTCAGGGCTGGGATTACAGGGCTCACACCTGTAATCCCAGCACTTTGGGAGGCCAAGGCAGATGGATCACCTGAGGTCAGGAGTTTGAGACAAGCCTGGCAAACATGGTGAAGCCCTGGCTCTACTAAAAATACAAAAATTAGCCGGATATGGTGGCAGGCGCCTGTGATCCCAGCTACTTGGGAGGCTGAGGCAGGAGAATCGCTGGAACCTGGGAGGCAGAGGTTACAGTGAGCTGAGATGGCACCATTGCACTCC